>NC_064572.1:2390288-2392788 GCF_937001465.1 Orcinus orca | reverse complement strand
CGGTCCCACGACGCCTGGGACGCCGGCCGGCCCCGGCCACCCTGGGGTCTCCCACGACCCGGCCCCGCCGCCGGGGCCCGTGTGCGACGGTTTCCCCCCGCGTGACACGGAGGGACCCGTCCGCCCAAACTCAACCTCCTCCGTCCTCGCCACATCCGCCTTCATCTGAGTCCGACCCCCGGGGCTCGCGCCCCAGGGAAACGCTCCCGAGGCGAGGCGACCCGCACCGTGCCCACACACCGCCCCCGGCCGCGACTCGCGGCGAGGGCAGGCGCGACGGGCTCCTCGCGGCTGCGGGACTGGGGAGTCGGGACGTCCGTGCGTCCCCGAACCCCACCTCGGGCTCGCCACCGCCGGTCACCGCACGCGCACGCAACACGCGCACACACGGCCACGCGCCGGACACCGGCCTGGCGGGACCCTCCCCCGACTCAGAGGGGGGAGGCGCGGGCCGCGGTAGGCAAAGAGCGGCGCTCGGCCCCACCGCGGGGCCGGCGCAAGCCCTCCCGCGAGGGCGAGGGCCTCTGCCGCCCACGTGGCTCTGGCGGTGGCCACCGTGGCCACCGCACGCTTGGGAGGGGCAGCGGCTGGGGGGTCCGGTACCCCAAGGCTCCCTCTCGGATCGCTAGAGAAGGCTTTTCTCACCGAGGGTGCGTCATCCCCCACCCATCGTCTCTGCCCTTCGGGCCCACGGAGGCGCTCCACGAGCCACCAAGTCCACGACTGGCCGTGGGAGGGGTGGGGGGGGGTCTGCGGTATGGGTAAGCACACGGCCCACTGGAGCGTTCGCGGCCACAGTCTCGGGGGCACAACCTCTGCCGACCCCCCAGGCTCGTCCACCGGGCTCCGGAAGGGGGGGAGCACGCCCGAGAAGCGCGACAGACGCCCCCCTTCTCGCAGGCCCCGGCCCAACACGATCGCACCCACGCCCGCGTGCGACTCCCCACACACACACAAGTGGGGGGCGGCGGCACACGCGGCGTCGGCCCGGCCACGAAGTCAGTCCCCCCACGGCACACCGTGGGAGGGCGATGGCGACGAGGCGGCAGGCCCCCGTCCCCCACACCGAGGCAGAGAAACAGAGGCAAGCCCCCGCGCCCTTTACCGTCTCGACCCCCCCAAGAGAGCCACTCACGGGACACACCACCGCGGCGGAGACCCCGAGGAGCACGCTGGGAAAAGGGAACGACACCACCGCTCGGCCTCGCGCGCCTGAGGGACGACCTGGAGCGCTCCAGGGGCACCACAGAGGACCGAGCAAGTCACGCTCACGCGCCGGCAGCGGGCGCGCGGCGCAGCGGCGGGACGGCCCCCACCGACGCGGGGAGGACCGCCCGCGAGGCACACGCCGAGGAGGCGAAGCGAGAGCGTCTGCTGCGTCCGAGGACCACGGCCCCGCCCACGCCGTGAGGCAGGAGGCGGGAGACCGCAGGTCAGGGCCGGAGACCACCACCCCTGCCTCCCACACACCCCTCGGCAGGCCGGCAGGGCGTGACAAGAGAGGCGAGGGGCCCGCGGACAGAACGAGAAGAGCGGTCCCGTTCACCAAGAACGTCCGTCCCTCGTCTGGCGCGACTTAAGGCCCGGCCCAGGAGAGCGCGTCATCACCACATCGATCAGTCACTCCAGAGAGCCAGGGGCCACGAGGGCCCCGAGGGGGGAGGGGCACGGCGAGGACCCTCACCGGAGGAGCCTGCTTCAGCCTCAGCCGGCACCCAGCCCCCCCTTCTCTCTCTCTCTCTGCATTCTCGGGCAAGAGTGGCCGACGACCCCGCGAGGAGAACGCCTGACACGTGGCACGGAGCCTGCGGGGTGGGGTCGTCTCAGCCACCACCGGGTGCCTGCGGCGGGGAAGGGGAGTCACACGGGGTAGAAGACCCACGCACCACCTCGCCCCGCCGCCCTCGGGTGAGCCAGAGACCGGAGGCGGCACCGCGGGTCGGGTCAAGCCGGGCGCACACACGAGAGCCGGCGCGCAGGCCCAAGCGGGCGGCTCAAGTGGCAAGGGCCGGTTCGGGCGCCAGACGGCGGTCCAAAGCCCAGCGCCCTGCGCGCGTCCAGAGTCCCAGAACCCCCAGCGAGAGACGCCAGAGGAGACCGTGTCAGCACCTATCTGGTGGTAAAAAAGGCCCATTTCAGGCGAAAAAAATCACGGCGCCCGGCAGCGGGGCCCATCCACGAACCTCGGGGGGGCTCCCCGGGACCTCGGCCCGGCTACCTCTCCCCAACACTTCCCCATCCACAGCAGCCCCGGAGCTCTCTCGGGGCCATCTGGTCGACCCGAGGAGCGGGGGGGGGGGGGGTGGGGGACGGCAGAGTGGAGCGGGGCGGGGCGGGAGGGGCGGGAAAACGTGGCAGAGGCAGCGAGCGGGCCGGGGTCGCCCTCCCCGGATCGCCCGCGCGAGCAGGTACCGTACCGCGGTCCCTCCGAGTCCCCGGGCGAAGACTTGGTTAAAGAAAAGGAACTATCCCACTCTGCCGCCTCTGACGAGCGGGGCCC
>NC_064572.1:2370288-2385288 GCF_937001465.1 Orcinus orca | reverse complement strand
GAACACCTTAATCTTCTGAGAAGAATGAGGAAACCGCAGACAGAGTTCCTGACGTAGATGTGACCAAGATGTGCCTAACCACAGGGGACGAAGGAGACTGGAGGCAATAAGAAGATTACTTAACTTGTTTAACCTGCTGATGTAAATTACTTTTGTTTTATGATTTATGTAGGGGATTTTTTGGCGTGGGAATGAAGTTTTTAAGATTGAATATGAGATTGCCTTATAGTATAAATGCTTTGGAATCATGAGAATAAATTTGGCAGATCCTTGCATCCTCTGAGGTGTCTTGTGTTCTGTCCACGCCGACTCCGTCTCCCCTTTCGGTGAAACCTGTTCAGCTGGGGCTGGTCCCCGGCAAGTGGCGCCCGCACAGGGACCTGAAGGGGTAAATATTATTTTTTTCAGACGGATAGGAGTCTCACCGTAGGGTGCTGCAGACCCCCAGTTAGGAATACTGGTTAGGAAGGTGAGTAAGGCGGTGTCAAGATGGGACACGCTGAGTCCAAAGAGAGGCTCTTATTTATTGATATAGTTAAACATATGATAAATGGAAGAGGAATTAAGGTAACTAATAAGCAATTAACTCAGTTTTTTCAGTTTGTACAGGAACAATGCCCATGGTTTCCAGAACAAGGAACAATTAATATAGAAACCTGGCAAAAGGTGGGACAAACTTTGCAAATATATTACAGTCATTTTGGACCTGAGAAGGTTCCAGTAGATACTTTTACTTTATGGAACCTTATTAGAGAGAGCATTGCTCCTTTGCCTGAAGGTCAAAAGAACCCATATAAATATCCTGCAGAAGTAATAGATGAAAGTACTCCGTTACTTTCCTCAAAAATATCAAAAGAAACTGAGGTTATGGCTGCAGCTTTAAAAGATTGTAACCTCAAGGATGATGATTCAGAGGAGGAAATTGACTCACCTATTGATAATAAGTCTAATTTGTTAAAGAATCCTCCTTTTGATGATGAATTGCCTCCTGCAGATCAGGATGATTTAGATGCTGCTGCATATGATTATGAAAGAAGGAAGTATGAACCCTATGGTGCTTTTTCTATGCAAGAAACTAAGAAAAATAGGCCTAATTTACAGGATAAGCGCCCTTTGGGTCGTTTACCGACCGCCCCACCGGCACCTTTAAGTTCTTCATTTCTCCCTTTAAAGAGATTAGGACATTCAACTTTAAATGTTAAGGGCCTACCACCTCCACCGCCTTTAAAGGCTAGGGGCCCACCACCTTCGCCACCTTTTAATAAAAGCCAAGGCAAATATAAAAAGCATAGGAGAATAAACGGTGAAGATGATGATTATGCTTTTGCAGCCTGTTTTCCAGTCATTTATGAGGATGGTTTTGATGATGATGATGTATATTGGGATCCTTTGCCTCTAAAACTTTTAAAAGAACTTAAAAAGGCCTGTGTAGATTATGGACCGTTGGCGCCTTATACTATGACTCTTATAGATGCCTTGGCAAATAGATGGATGACTCCATATGACTGGATTCAGGTTGCAAAGGCCTGTTTATCTGGAGGACAATATTTGCTTTGGAAAACAGAATATGAAGAATGGGTGGCTAAGCAACATGCTTTAAATAAGAAATGGGATAAATTTGATATTACTAAAGATATGTTGTTGGGCCAGGGAGAATATGATACAACCCAACAGCAGATGCATATGGGAAAGGAGGCCTTATGGCAAGTAACTACGTGTGCAGTGAATGCCTGGAAGTCTTTGCCTTTGACTCCAGGAAAAGCCTCCACTTTGACAGATTTAAGACAAAAGCCTGAGGAGCCATATGAGGATTTTGTTTCTCGCTTGCTAACCGAGATAAAAAGAGTGATAACCGATGAGGATGCAGCTAACATGTTGGCAAAACAACTAGCCTTTGAAAATGCCAATCCTGTTTGCCAGAACCTGATTCGCCCTATTAGAAAAACTGGAAGTATTTCAGATTTCATTAAACAATGTTCTGACGTTGGTCCCTCTTATATGCAAGGGATTGCTTTGGCAGCCGCCCTAAAGGGAGAAACACTTCCTCAATGTATGATGAATATGGTTCAAAAAACAAAAAACCCTAAGGGACCAAAAGGAAATAATTGCTTTGCTTGTGGAGGCGCAGGTCATTTTAGTAGGGAATGTCCTAATAAAAATATACCTCCACCAGGTCCTGTTAGAATGATATCTCCTGGTAATGTTGGGGTTCCAAAGACTCCTTGCCAAAGATGTGGGAAAGGAAATCATTGGACTAAATTGTGTAGAAGTAAATATCACAAGGACGGACACATTCTTCCCCCTAATGAGGTTTCTGCAATACCTCAGGCTGGCGCGCAGATGCCAATATTTCCTGCACCTGTTTTTCCAGATGCATCTGCTGGAACTAATTCGGGAAACTTATTTCGGGCCCGACCCCGGGCCCAACAAACAATAGGGGCAATTCACCAGACGCTCAATCCCTTTCTTCCCTCAGGGGAATCGATGAATTGTTCAGGGCCACCCCAGGCAGCGCAGGATTGGACCTCTATGCCACCTCCGCAACAATATTAACTCCTGACTCTCCAGTTGTAAAAATACCAACTGGGATTAAAGGTCCATTGCCCCCAGGAGTAATGGGTCTAATTATTGGTAGGAGTTCAACTTCTTTATCTGGCTTAACAGTTTTGCCTGGAGTTATTGATTCTGATTATACAGGAGAAATTCACATAATGGTGGCTCCCTCTAATAAAACACAACAAATTTATGTAGGACAAAGAATAGCACAGTTGTTATTGTTACCATATTATAAAACAGGAAAGAATGTTGTTCAGGAAGCTAGAAATGAAAAAGGATTTGGCTCCAGTGATATGGCATTCTGGATTCAAGAAATTACTAGAAATAGGCCTTTAAAAACTTTAAAAATTAATGGAAAGAATATTCAGGGACTGTTAGATACAGGTGCAGATTCTTCCTGCATAGCAGGAAAAGATTGGCCTAGCAGCTGGCCTACCCGGCATGCTGACAATATGTTAGTAGGTTTAGGAACTGCTCCAGCAGTAGCTAAGAGTTCCCAGATTTTAAATTGGGAGAATACTGCCTCCACCGTTGAAGCGGCTCCAATTACATGGGGAGCAATTAAAAAGCTTTGTCTGAATGCTGAAAATGCTATGAATGCTCAAGGAGTGTCTTTGACGACTGCTAATTTTTTTGTGGCTATGCTTAGCTTGCTTTCGGTTCAGGTAAGTGCCAACGGTACGTACTGGGCTTATTTTCCAGATCCTCCTATTTTACATACATGTACTTGGAAAGATTCTAATATTCCAGTAACTTCCTCATTTCCTGAATTAACCGATGGTAGTCGAGGAGTACAGGGCTATAAACAATTTGTAGTTAATTTTAATTATTCATTTACAGGTCAGACTGATTTTCCTCCAATATGCTTTTTTCTTGATTCAGGGTTAATAGGAAATAATCAAATAAAAAATGGGTGTTTGTCAGTAGTTGATGCAGGATTTTTGACAGATTCCCCTAAAAGGCCCCCTAAAGAGCCAGTAGGAAGAGATAAAACCACAAGACATTTATGGTCATTGTTAGGGAAAGTTGTAAGACAAAATCAAGTTTTTGTTAATAAATCTTTGCCTAAAGTTGTTCATCCTTTTAAATATGATGATTGTGATGAGGCTGTAGGGGAAGCTACAAATGAATGGATTTGGATAAATATTAAAACTGGATATCCTTCATGGATATATTGTATGTATAATAAAGAGAATAAAATATCCATTCCTGGAACTAAATATTATATTTCAGATTGGAGTAGTAATTTTCCTGAAGGAGATTATAGAACATATTTAAAGTTAGGCTTGCTATACCCATGGAATGATACCTATATTCCCCGTCCATTAAAGATAAATAGATGGAATAATCATGGATGGGTGGCTCCTATTTATACTTTTGTTTATGAAAATAAAACCTATTATCAATCTCAGTTATGGAGATTGCCCTTAACCACTCGTAAAATAACGCTAATTAGAGCTACTACCCATGTGGAAGAGTATTATGTTCAAGCCTGTGTGTTATCTCCATATTCCTTATTGCTTTCTAATGATAGTGAAAAGTTGCAGATTATGCAGTATAATATGAGGTTTTATATTACTTGTCAGCAATGTATATTAACCACTTGCATTGTTCCTGAAATGAATGTATCAACCATAATGGTGTTAAAAAGACCAGCTTATATTGTGCTGTCAGTAGCGCTTAATGAATCTTGGTATACAGATATAGGGGCAGAAATTATAAGACAGGTTGGAGAGCTCATACGGCCAAAAAGATTTGTAGCTACTTTGATTTTGGGAATTTCCGCCTTAATAGGAATATTAAGCTCTTTTACTGTCGCAACATATGCTTTAGTGAAGGAAGTGCAAACAGCACAATATGCTAATGATTTATCAAAAAGTATATCCTTGGCTTTAACAACCCAGGAAGCAATAGATAGAAAGTTAGAAACTAAAGTTGATGCCCTTGAAGAAGCAGTTTTACATATTGGTCAAGAACTTGCTGCTTTAAAAATTCGCTTATCTTTAACATGCCATAAAAAATATTCTTGGATATGTGTTACTCCTTTAAAAGTAAATTATTCTGAATATTCTTGGGAACAAATTTAAAT
Source organism: Orcinus orca (assembly GCF_937001465.1). Lineage (NCBI taxonomy): Eukaryota > Metazoa > Chordata > Mammalia > Artiodactyla > Delphinidae > Orcinus > Orcinus orca. Next base: position 2,380,643 of record NC_064572.1, on the reverse strand, counting down.
GCATATTTTAAATGTATGGAATTCTAATGATGTGGGAATTGATTTGGAACATTTACATAAACAAATTCATGATATTGCGGCCTCTCAATATGATATGAATCCCTCTAAAGCTGCTGCAGAATTTTTACAAAATTTACAAAGTTATTTTAAAAATAATTCCTTTATGCATATTTTAATAAATTATGGGGCTGCCGGAGTGGTTATAATTTTGCTTCTTATTTCTTTTCCAGTCATTATCCGATTAATTCAAACTGCCCTTCAAAGTGTATACAGAACCAAAGTGGAATTGCATGCTGCCCTTTTAAAAAATAAAAAAGGGGGAGATGTCGGGAGCCACATAGGAAGTGCCTTTGAGTCTCAGCACGGACGAGACCCTTAGTGTCAGCAAAGCTGGTGCTGTCAGACATAAATATGGAAAAGCAAAGCTCTCGTTTGCAAAGCTTCCTGAACATAGGGTTTTTTACACTCCCCCTACCCTGTTGAGGCCTCCTGGTGGCTGGTGCCGTGCAATCGGTCTCTCTTGCCCAGTGTTGTAAGCTGGGCCCTCTTTGGAGGAGAAACTTGGGTTCCCGAAGTCATGTGACCAGAGCCGGGGCCCCGCCAGTTGGCGAGGGAATCCCAGGGCAGGTGCTGGGCGTGGAGGCCACGGGGGCATAGGCTACCAAGGTGACAGAGAACTGACCTTCTCTGGGGGCACTGCACCTCGCACACCTCGCATCTCCCTGTTTGGCCCCGGAGGATGGCTGGTTAGCCAGAGACGGGTAAGATTCCTCAGGGAAGGAACAACCTAAGACAGGCACAGTCGCAGAGGGGCCATCAGGAGAGAACTTGGGGGCCAACAGAGGTGGGGCATAGACCCTCACCCCCCAACTTTGCAGGAGCCTGAACCCTGTCCCCATGGCTGCTTCGCTTCCCACGCCCAGCTCAGATGGGAACCCAGGTAGCAGACAAGAGACCTGGCCAATGGCAACTGCCCTCCCGCCGCAGCAGGGCTTTGTTTCCCATTTCCTCCGTGGACCACAGCTTTCCTCTGTGTGGTAGCAAGGCTTTGCTCTGTGTGGTTCCCCTTGTCTTCCCCTGCCTTTGCCTAAAGTGATTTTGTAGGATTGCTATTGGGGTTTGGGAAAAATGTGTAGTTTTAATGTAGGAGTTTAAGTAAGATTTTAATTTAGGGTAAAAATCAAGAGAAGGATTATAGCTACTTTGGCTTTTTTAATGATTATATTTGAAAGTTTTATTCCCAGGCCAGGGCACTGGACTTGGGGAAATACAATGGTGGGAACATTTCTGCAGCAGCTTTTTACTCTGAAAGAAAAATTGAAAGAGTTATGGCCTCCCAGTGGAGTTATAAACATGTTGGGAAATACCTGGGTATGGTGGCGAGTTTTTATGCAGCAGTGAGTTTAATCAATGAGTTTATGGTACAATGCCCGCTCCCATGGTTTTTTAGAAGTATAAAAAAATAATGTGTATTGTTTTGATTATTATGGTGGGGTTAGGAAATTTGTAGATGAAATGTTGTATGATTATTTTTAATCACTAACAGAATAATATGTTTAAGTTTATGGCTTGATGAAGCAGAATGTACAGGTACAAGAACACCTTAATCTTCTGAGAAGAATGAGGAAACCGCAGACAGAGTTCCTGACGTAGATGTGACCAAGATGTGCCTAACCACAGGGGACGAAGGAGACTGGAGGCAATAAGAAGATTACTTAACTTGTTTAACCTGCTGATGTAAATTACTTTTGTTTTATGATTTATGTAGGGGATTTTTTGGCGTGGGAATGAAGTTTTTAAGATTGAATATGAGATTGCCTTATAGTATAAATGCTTTGGAATCATGAGAATAAATTTGGCAGATCCTTGCATCCTCTGAGGTGTCTTGTGTTCTGTCCACGCCGACTCCGTCTCCCCTTTCGGTGAAACCTGTTCAGCTGGGGCTGGTCCCCGGCAAACGCTTAGAAACCTGAATCGGTCACGAACAGGAACTAGGAAGCCATGGTGAACGGGGTCTGTGACACCAGTGTTTCTGGACCGGCAAATGGATGATTCCATTTCATCACGCCTAGAAGCGTACATTTTCACGCAGCATCACTTTTTTAAAATGTTTTTTCCCCAAAGTGATGCTAGAGGTGTGGACTCATACATCGGAACATCTTTAGTCTTTCTGTCATAAGGAGACCGACGTAGGTCCACTGAGACTTGTTGAGCCACGAACGTTTCCGTAGGTCATCTTTGGGAACGATCTAGACGTTCCACGAATTCCCTCCCCATCATTCCGCTTACACCAACACTAAAGTTCCTAAAGTGACCCAAAAGGTCTGGGAGAAACTGTTTTTAAGTAGACATACCAAAAAACATAACCTTTCTTAAGGAGTTCCTCCACCTAGAGCTATCGACATCACTTGTTCTAAATCCCATGACGACGAGATGACCCGTGAACATTTCCTGAGACTTTAGACGGTGTCAGCCATCATCCCCAAGTTCTTTTCCTTGCTGACGAACTTGGTTCACTCCCGTGAACTTATTGGATTTGGGGTCGACGTAGATAGAAGAAAAGGATGACCTCGAATGCCGATCACCCCAAAGACATGCCTAGTTTCATAAAACCCATACCTTGACCCTGGCTATTCTCAGCCGGAGGGTTCATCCTAGATCACGTGAACTTGCAAAACCCTTTGGGTCCCTCTCTAGTAGCCTGAATAATTCGGGAGTGCTTCCTCCTAAGCCCTTCAAGAGAGCTCTTTCCCAAGTTAATTGTGGCACTCGGATCCGCACGTAGGAACAGGCCAGCTCTAGAAGGCAGCTACAGACACACCTGTTCCCAGGCCCTTCCCAGATTCTTGCACAGCAGTGCCATAGAAACGAAGATCGCTTCCACAAGACTCTAAGGTCAGCAAAGCGAAACTTTTTCTTTTTTAATTTATTTTATTATTATCATTATCATTATTATTATTTTATTAAAAGAGATAGCTGGTACACAAGGGAGAAGGCGGTGGGGGGGGGGCGGGGTGGGGGTTGGGGGGGAGAGACACCTCCCCGAGTTGCTCTGATCACGGAAGGGAGAGTTTGTCTCGGGATCACCGATCGTTTCCAGAAATCCTCCAAATTCTCGGATCTGCAGCAGCTGGTTGCACGGTGGCTACCTATGGGGAATAGCAAGCGCTTCCACGAGGGGAAAGAAGCACATGAGAATTTTCTGCAAGAAAGCACAGGAACAGATAAGGGTTAAATGTACAGTGGAGCTCCTCGTCTTGGGACAACTAGGTATAGTCGTGGGTGTCAACAGAGGTAAAGTTAATCTTTTACTCCCGAGAGTCTCGTGTGTGTGTGTGTGTGTGCGCGCGCGCGCGCGTGGGTACGTGTGTGGGTGGGTGTGGGTGGGTGTGCGGGTGTGTGTCGGAGACTCAGGCCCCCAGGGCCTCTGTTCTTTAGCTGGCAAGGCCTGTTTGGCCCTAGGCCACTCCCCAGTCCTTTTCCAAAATGTCTGTAGGTCTGTCTCATGCGTGCGTACGTACGTACGTACGTACGTACCTACCTACCTACCTACCTAGAGATCAACATGACCAGAGATTTCATAGCTTTCATTTAAAAACTTTTAGTCAGCCACAAAGCAGGTAGTACAATCGAAAATTCGCTCTCTTGCTTATCTATAAAGAACCGTTGGAATAGGTGACGTTTATTTCCTCCGATGGCTAAGGCTTTTTATTATCTGTGGGGAAAGATTTTAAGATTCGTGTTGGTCCCGAAGGAGACGGCGAATTAGTGTTTGGGTGAGGGAGCCCTTCCACCGGTTTGTATTCTTAAAGAGACCACTTCCCCCTCCCCTTCCCCCGTTGTTATTTTTTGGGGTTTTTGTTTGTTTGTTTGTTTGTTTGTTTCCGTTTTGGTTTTTCTGTTTTTTCTTTCTTTCTTTTTTTTTTTTTTTCCTTCCCTTTGGTTTCAGGTTCTACCTCATCCAGTCCACTGGCCTTAGTCTCAGTCAGGCCATCGCAGGCTGTGTTCACATTTCGGAGGCGGTAGAGATGTGCAAGATCAAGACAGTTCGCCCAGAGAACTGGGCGGCGGGTGCCTTGCTGACTTCGAAAAGCTGATCTGCTCATCATGCAGTTCCATTTCCCTTCCTCGTCCTCCTCGTCCTCCTCGTCCTCCTCGTCCTCCTCGTCCTCCTCCTCCACCTCATCCCCGTCCTCGTCCTCCTCCTCGTCGTCCTCCTCCTCGTCGTCCTCCACCTCGTCCTCGTCCTCGTCCTCGTCCTCGTCCTCGTCCTCCTCCACCTCCTCCTCCTCCTCCTCCTCGTCCTCGTCCTCGTCCTCCTCCTCCTCCTCCTCCTCCTTCTGTGTGCTTCTTTCTGTCAAGGAGAAGATTTCCAACTCAAATGCAGACCAAAAGATTTCTAGGTTCCAAAACTTCAGGGTTCCATGGATCATGGTGTCCAAAATCTGCACAGGGCCTTCAATAACGGCCCCCGTTCTCAGCGCACACAAGTCAACCCCAGACCAAGGCACCCTAAGGGCAAAAACCCTCCAAGGTTTCTCCCATTAGACCCCGAACATCAGCACACACCCCCTCCCCCGGTTTCTATTTCGTATCGCGTGCGCTCAGGCAGACGGCAAACACATCGATCGATCATTTTCCTTTAGCGTGTTTCATGAACGTCGCACTGGCCGAAGAAACCTAGGTGTGGAAAAGCTCATCCCTGCGTAAAAGGCTTTGGCTTCTCAGTGAAGGGGTCGAGCCGAGGGACCCAGGCCCCTCTGTCAACTTTTCACTGGATTCATTGGCCTCGCTCTTGTCCCAAGCGACGGCTGGTGAGATTTCTCATGGTCATTTTTTGCCTTCTGGCTTTAGCAAGGGTCTTCAACTGGGGTAAAAAGAGCAGGCTTGTTTGGGGCGCTTTCATGGTGGGGAGGAGGGGGTGGTGGCCCATAGAGGTAGGTCCCTTCGATTCACCCCATCTCAGGTAGTGCCCTATGCAAAACGTTTGTTTTCATACCATCAGGATCCTACCTTTGGAGAGTTTCCCTGCCTTAAACGTCCTCTGCCCTCCGCCTATTCACCCACCATCCACCACCACCCCGCCGACCGGTTCATCCCGTCCATGGTTTTTCTCTTCCGAGAAAGCATGTTACCTACGGCTCGTCCCCAGGCTACGTACGTGTCCATTCACCTCCTGAAAGACATGTCTCGGTCACCTCCGAGAGAGTTCTTGGCAGTGAGGAATAAAACCGCCACCGTCAAGGTCCGCGTGCAGGTTTCTGCGTGGACCACAGCCGTTCGACTCCCCGCGTCACCTCGGGTCCATTCATAGCAAGGAGTCCTCCGAGGGCCGGGTCTTACGGTGAGAGTGTGTTTGGCTGTGAAAAACACCACCCCTGTTCACAGAGTTCCCAAAAACGGGGGGGTGGGGGGTTGGGGGGGTGGGGTGGGGGTCGGGGTGGAGCTGAGGAGGGCACGGCACGTCAGCATACCGAAGCGTCCGGAACCTCGAGGAGGCGGTCAAGGAAGGAAGATGTCCCCGGGACAAAACCTTCCCTCCCCGTCCTTAGGGTCGATGGCTGGACCTGAGAATTCCATGGACACGAGACGGATTTGTGAAACCAGAATTCCAAGAAAGGGGACCTGGCTGGCCGAGACCCCAAAATGAGTCTCTTTGGGGTTTGTTAGGGCGGCAGGCCAGGAGACACCCACCGTGTTCCACCCGACTCCCAAATGGGGCGAGTTTATCGAAGAAAAAAAAAAAAAAGCCAAACCAAAAGCAAACACGCAGACAGAAACCCCACCAAAACACACACACACACACACACACACACACACACACACACACACACACACACACACACACACACACAACTCTGGGTGCGCTATCTGCTGTCCACGATTTCCCGTGCCTTTTGGACATGGCTGATAGAGATGGACATGGAACGGCAGGACAGCAAGCTGGCATCTCGGCTGGCCTAGAGAAGTTTCCCGAGTGAAATATCAGAACCAGGGCGGGGTGGGGAATGGGGGGCGCAGAGAGAGGCGGGGAAGGGGAGCCCACGTCACCTGGGAGAGAAGCGGGGGGAGGGGGGCGCTGACCGACCTCGGTTCACCCCGTCCCCCTCCGGCCGAGAACCTGCCTTCGCTTCCTGCCCTCAGGTGTGTGAGAGGAGCAGGTTTCTTTCCCATAACTACCAACACATCATTTCAGTCTTGTTTGTGGGTTTCTTTTTGTGTGTTCGTTTTCTGGACGAGGCCAAAGAACCCTTCCAGTGAGTGGAGGCGTGTGTACAAAGGAGGATCTGACAGGACGGGAGGGTGCGGGTCAGTCCCTGCCTGTGCCAAGAAACCCAGAGAATCTGTCGTAGCTGAGGCTCGGGCCTTTTGCAGAAATAGGCCAAGAGAGTTCAGAGTTGATCCTTCACTGCCAAACAGTCATCACAGCAGTTTCCTGGAAGGGATTGTGTTGCAGGAGCCAGCGTGGTGGCCCTCAGGCCTCAGGCCTCAGGCCTCAGGCCTCAGGCCTCAGCCCGGCAGGCAGGCAGGCAGGCAGGCAGGCAGCGGCTATTGTCTGTTGGTCCCGCCCCCACCCCCACCCCCACCCCCACCCCCGTTCCTTCTCCAGAGCTCCTTCCTAAGTCCCCTGGACTGACCTTTGCCAGGAGCGGGGGAGGGGAGGGGAGGTCCGGACGATTCATTCGGCAGGGCCTCGTTCAATCGCTCCATTCAAATGCAGAAAGCTCTCCGGTCAAGTCGGAGCCTTTGACTTTGCCTCGAGCTTCTCTTTAATGAATGGCTTTGTCTTTTTTCTTTCCCCAATTTCCCCACCCTTAGGCTGTCCCCTCCAAACTGCAGGGAGGGAAGGAGGGAGAGAGGTAAGGGATGGGAGGAGGTTGTGTGAGAAACAGGCCTTTTTTTCCAGGCAAAAGATGTCCCCTCCTTTTCCTAACCCAGGAAACCCCACTACACCATTTGAGAATCATGGACATGCATGGAAGCAGATGTCTTCACTTGAGATCTTCCTCCGCAGGAGGACAGAAAGGCGGGCCAGTGTGTCCCTCTTGTGCTGGCCGGTTCTTAAGTCACTTGAATTCAAAATAATCAATAGAGCATGGAGGCAGATTTTGGGGCGGCCTACTCTGGAGCCCAAGAGTTCCCTCCTCTGAAAGTTCCTTGGAACATATTAAAGCTGAGCTGGTGACTCGTGTGTGTAGGGGTGTGTGTGTGTGTGTGTGTGTGTGTGTGTGTGTGTGTGTGTGTGTGTGTGTGTGTGTGAGAGAGAGTGAGTGAGTGAAGGAGATTTCTAGATGTCAGGGTCGAAGCAACTTTAGAAGTCTGAAACACCTCTGATGATGTCGTCGGGTGTTTGGTTCAAATTTCGGAGTGGCTCTCAAAGAAACAGGCACGAGGATTGTTTCCATAGGAGCCGTTGTGGCCGTTTCGTCAAGTTCTCTAGCTTCCGTTTGCAGAGCTTCAGGCAAAGGGCCATTTTAGTTCTCAGTGAGGCCAAGTCAAAAGGGTGGGAGAAAATGGCAAACGTTCATGGGGAGAGTCGTAGCCAGATATTGGAGGGAACTCAAAAAACTTCGGGATGCAGTCCAGTTTTCAGGTTAAGAACAACACCCTAAGGGAAACGAGTAGTTCCAGAACTTCATATCCACAAGTGAGTATCCCCGTTTTATGGAAACATAATTTTGGCCTCCAAGTAACGTATGCAAATAACTCGGTTGCCAAGGAAATAAGAAGCCTCACTGAGAGTTTCTGAATTAAGGAAGGTAGGGAGAAAAAGATCAGTGATTCCATCCTGCTGACAGAGGTATAAGTTACCAAATGGATGTCCATCTTTAAAAATAAAAAAAAAAGAAAAAAGAAAATTGGGTTTTGTTGGTTTGTTTTTGTTTTTCCTTGTATCTGGAAAACAAAAGATTTAAGAATCAGTCCTAATCCCTCTGTCTCTCTGTCTCTTCTTTCTCTCTGTCTCTCTCTGTCTCAGTGTCTCTGTCTCTCTCTGTCTCTGTCTCTGTCTCTGTCTCTGTCTCTCTCTCTCTCTCTCTCTCTCTCTCTCTCTCTCCTCTCTCTCTCTCTCTCTCTCTCCATATATACATATACATATATATACACATACATGTATATATATATACATATACCTACATACGTGTGTGTGTGTGTACGTGTGTGTGTGTGTGTGTGTGTGTGTGTGTGTGTGTGTGTGTGTATATATATATATATAAAGGTATTTTACGTAGGGTTTTTTTTTTTTTTCAGATTCTTTTCTCTCATAGGCTTATTACAAAGTATTGAGTAGAGTTTCCTGTGCTATATAGTAGGAGGCGCTTGCTTGTTGATTACCGATTTTATGTACAGTCATGTGTACATGTTCATCCCAACCCCCTAAGTTATCCCCCGCTTCCCCAATCCGTCCTACTTTACACAAGTAGTCATACACATTATCATCCTGTTCATCAGTTCATTCAACCCCGTGTAAGTCATCCTTGTTCTCCTTGGAGTCCAGTCTTTCCATCGGTTCTGCCGACCTTGCCTGATGATCGAGCGTGACTGGACGAGTGACGGTTCCAAAAAGTTTGCAAGACCTTCTGTGAAGGATTGTAGGATTTGCCCAGCGAAGCGGGTGCCGTGATCTGATCACAGGGGAGGCTGTGGAAGGTAGACCCCAAGTGGCAAACACATTTTGTTTTTTTAACAGTCTCTGTGCCACGGTGAGGACATCAGACTTGCAGTGAGTGAGGGAAGACTTCAACCCACACGGAAGACATACCTACGGCCACAAGAATGTTTGGATGACCCCTACTAAGTGGCAGTGGAATGAAGTCCAGTGGCTGGGGTTCAGAGGGTCCAGAGAGAGGAGGTTTTCTTTCCAGAGAGAAAAATAGTCCCCCCCCCCCCCACAGGGTTACAAGCATGACAGGTCAGACGTTGCCGGTAGACTGTAGAAATCTTCCCGCCAATGTCTATGTACAATTGGGGTCATCTTCAAGGCACCATGGGTGGGTGAAGGAATGCAAGGTGGGGGGGGGTGGGGGAGGGGGGAGGTTGGCCAGGGAGTAACCAACCGGCCGGGCCGCCGTCTCCCGTCTGCCATAGCCCCGACCGGCTGTTGACAGGACAGAATGGACTCGATCCACGTGTGCCCCGCCACCCCCACCACCTTTCAACAGGCTGTTGTTGCTGCCTTGGCGTGAACGTCGGTTAGAACACCTCCCTGATACCGGGTTCCGTCCCTTTCGTGTGAGCCTCCATTTTGACGACGACAGACAACCCTTTATGCCAGGGCAGAGAAGACTTCCAGGAAGAAACATCCCATCATGTCTGGAACAGTTAGAACACATCGGTGTACAGACACAAGCCAAAGTAGACTTCACGCTGTTCCTTCCTCTTTGACGACGCTTCCCGTGTCATCGAAGCTCTCCAAGAAACGTACTCAGTTTCATCTCTCTCGTTTCTCAGGAGAGAGAACACATTTTTGGGCTATATCGAGGGCCCTCTCCTCCTGCATCCTAACTCAAAGTGCGTTCTAAGTCCAAAGGACTTCACCTGTCCTTCAACCGGGGGGCAAGTGTGTCCAAAATATCCAAAAGGTTGTAAAGCACTTAATCGGATATAGGTCACTGTGAAACAGTGCTTCGCTAGCCAGGTCACCGACATCCCAAGGAGAGACTTGCTAGGCAGAGAGAGAAGCTTCTTCTTCAGTTCCGAGCCACACCTGGTTCTTTGACTCTCGAGAGGACTAAGCTGATGTGAGTCCTCCGAGACCTGATAACGGCAACCTAGAAAATAAGTGATGACTTTTGACAAGGCATAAGCTTTTCTTTCTTGCTTCCTTTTCCTTCCTTCCTTCCTTCCTTCCTTCCTTCCTTCCTTCCTTCCTTCCTTCCTTCCTTCCTTCCTTCCTTTTCTCTCTCTCTCTCTCTCTCTCTCTCTCTCTCTCTCTCTCTCTCTCTCTTTCCTTCCTTCTCTCCTTAAAGATAAAGGAAGAAACCTTTCCTAATCTAATCTAATCGCTCATGATGGACAGAGCAGACCGATGAAAGAAAAACCCAAGCCCTAAACCCAAACCTGGTCCTTTTAACATAGAGAGACAACTAAATTCTATTTTTGCACATGTTTCACGTTGATACGAAAACTCATTTCTGTCTTTGAATCCATCCTCATCTTATGCAGTCAGTCCTGACCACGGATCCGATTCCTTTCCAAAGACCGTTTTCTTCACACAACTTTTCCAATCGTCTGTGCCCATTTTTAGCCTGTCCCTCGTTTTCTCTCTTTTCCATTGAGAAGTGACCACCTTTAGGACTAAAATCTCTTTCTCCTTCCCCCAAACATTATCTGCATATCTTCTACTTTGCCTCCCC
>NC_064572.1:2357788-2360288 GCF_937001465.1 Orcinus orca | reverse complement strand
TCGCCACGTCTGATCTGAGGTCGCGTCTCGGAGGGCGCGCGCCTCGGAGGGCGCGCGCGAGAGCGGGCGAGCGGGCGAAGGAGGGACGGAGAGAGACCCCGCGGCCGAGCCGCGGTCGACCGGCCCCCCCCCACGCCACCGGCTCCCCTCAACCCGCCCCCGTGCGCGGGGGGGGAGAGAGGGACGCGCGGGAGGGAGGGGCGGGACGGGAGCACGAGCCGGCGGCCACGGGACGGACGGACGGACGGGGCGGGGAGGCCGGGGGTGGCGGCCGGGAGACGCACGACACCCGAGCGCGCCGCGGAGCCGGCGCCGTCACGGAGGGGAGGACGGCAGACGACGGGGGTGGCGGTGGGGGGACGGGAGAGGACGACGAGGAGGACGAGGAGGACGAGGAGGAGCGGGAGCAGCGGACGGGAGAGGGCGGCGGGCGGCGCGGAAGGCAAGGCGGCGGGGAGAAAACCCGGCGGTCGCCCCCCGACCGCCGGGCCCTCCTCCCACGCCTCCTTCCGCGACCGACCGAACCGACCGACTCCCAACCCTCTCTCGCTCTCCCCTCTCTCTCCCCCCCACCGTCTCCGTTCTCCGCCTCTCCACCCCTCACACGCCGCCGACGCCACACAGCCTCCACGCAGCCGCGAGACGGCCCCGCCACGACGAGCGACGGACGGACGACGCCGTGCGCCCCCGCCCACCACCGACAGGCGCCCACCGCCGGCCGGCTCGGGGAGCGTGCACGAAGCGCCGAGCGGCGCGGCCGCAGCCCGGGGGAAAGCGCGCGGCGGCAGGCGACGCCGCGGCGTCCCGCGGGTCGCCGCCGGGGCACGCATCCCCGGGGCGCGGCCGCGCACGCGCGACTCGGCCTCGGCCCGAGACGCCCGCCCCGACACGGCGAGGCGAGGCGGCGGGGGGCGGGCACGGACCCCGGACGCGCGGGTCGGGGCCCCGCGGAGGAGGGAGGCGGGCCGGACCTCGCCGGGACGCCGCCGGGGGCGGGCGGCGTACGACGGCGGAACGGACGCGGCCCAGCCACCACCGCCACCGCGGGCCCCGGCCGCGAGGGCGCGGGACCGTCCCCGCCCACCGACACCCCGGGGGTAACGCCCAGAGACCGCTTGCGGCGCGAGGGCGCTTCCCGAAGGGGGACCGACCGCGGAGGCCACGCGGCCAGGGCCTCGTCGCGAGCTCTCTCTCTCTCTCTCCCCTTCTCTTCCCGCTCGCGGGCAGCGCGCCCCCGTGGACGGGGGGGGGGGCGCCGCGTCTGCACTTAGGGGGACGGAGGGCCCCGGCGGCCCTGCGAGCAAACCCCCAGCCGCGCCACCCCCGGGAAAGCGCGCGCGCGCGCGCCCACGCACGCACGCACACACACACACACACCCCGGGGGGGGCGATTGATCGTCAAGCGACGCTCAGACAGGCGTAGCCCCGGGAGGAACCCGGGGCCGCAAGTGCGTTCGAAGTGTCGATGATCAATGTGTCCTGCAATTCACATTAATTCTCGCAGCTAGCTGCGTTCTTCATCGACGCACGAGCCGAGTGATCCACCGCTAAGAGTCGTACGAGTTTCGGTTTCTCTGGGTTTCGGCGGGGGGGGTCCCCGCCGGTGGCACGGCACCTTCCCCCGGAGGGGCTGCCTCTGGCCGGCCAAGTCAGACAGAAAACAAGCAGACCGGAGGGGCCCGGAGGGTTTCACCACGGGGCGCCCGGCACCGACCCCGCGGGCGGGGCGGGCTCGGACACCCCACAGGCGCCCGGGGGGTTCCCACCTGCCCCCGCCCCAACCCGACCGTGCGCGCACACACACACAGGGGACGCGGGGCGCGCAGGCGCGCGGCGCACGGCCCCGGCCCGCACCACGGCCGCCGGGTAGCCCCCTCCCGGCGGCCGCGGCGGGGTGGACCGGCGGCGCCGCGGCGGCGCGGCGCCCCGGCCCCGTGTGTGGTGAGGTGCCGGTGGTGGGGGGGGGTGAAGCGGAGCCTGGGGGAGAAGGGAGGGGCCTCCCGACTCCCCGCGGGCCCGACCGCCCCGACCCCAAGGCGGACGGGCGACCCCCCATGGGTCTTTAAACCTCCGCGCCGGGACGCGCTAGGTACCTGGAGAGGGGGGAGGCGGGCGAGGCGTGGGGGGTGGGGCTGGGCGCGGGGCGCCCCCACGCTCACCGCCGCCCCGACACCGACCGACACGCTTCTCCGCCCGCGGCCGCCCGCAACACGCGGGGCCTCGGCGCTACCGGCCCGTGACGCGGGACCCCGGCCGGGGGGCCGGGCCGACCGCCACACGAGACACCACGGCCACCGCCCGACGACGCCCCCACCCGTGTCCCCGAAACCGGGCGGAGACCTTCCCCACGCTCGCGCCCGGACGCGGCCCTCTCTGCTCCTGAACCCCAAACCCCCGGCCCCCGTGGCCCTAGCCCGGCCCGCGCCCGCGTTCCCGGGGCCCCCCTCGTCGCCACCGAGGGCGTAAGGGGAGCTTCGACGGGAAGCGGGTGGCGAGCGCG
>NC_064572.1:2350288-2352788 GCF_937001465.1 Orcinus orca | reverse complement strand
GCACAACCTCTGCCGACCCCCCAGGCTCGTCCACCGGGCTCCGGAAGGGGGGGAGCACGCCCGAGAAGCGCGACAGACGCCCCCCTTCTCGCAGGCCCCGGCCCAACACGATCGCACCCACGCCCGCGTGCGACTCCCCACACACACACAAGTGGGGGGCGGCGGCACACGCGGCGTCGGCCCGGCCACGAAGTCAGTCCCCCCACGGCACACCGTGGGAGGGCGATGGCGACGAGGCGGCAGGCCCCCGTCCCCCACACCGAGGCAGAGAAACAGAGGCAAGCCCCCGCGCCCTTTACCGTCTCGACCCCCCCAAGAGAGCCACTCACGGGACACACCACCGCGGCGGAGACCCCGAGGAGCACGCTGGGAAAAGGGAACGACACCACCGCTCGGCCTCGCGCGCCTGAGGGACGACCTGGAGCGCTCCAGGGGCACCACAGAGGACCGAGCAAGTCACGCTCACGCGCCGGCAGCGGGCGCGCGGCGCAGCGGCGGGACGGCCCCCACCGACGCGGGGAGGACCGCCCGCGAGGCACACGCCGAGGAGGCGAAGCGAGAGCGTCTGCTGCGTCCGAGGACCACGGCCCCGCCCACGCCGTGAGGCAGGAGGCGGGAGACCGCAGGTCAGGGCCGGAGACCACCACCCCTGCCTCCCACACACCCCTCGGCAGGCCGGCAGGGCGTGACAAGAGAGGCGAGGGGCCCGCGGACAGAACGAGAAGAGCGGTCCCGTTCGCCAAGAACGTCCGTCCCTCGTCTGGCGCGACTTAAGGCCCGGCCCAGGAGAGCGCGTCATCACCACATCGATCAGTCACTCCAGAGAGCCAGGGGCCACGAGGGCCCCGAGGGGGGAGGGGCACGGCGAGGACCCTCACCGGAGGAGCCTGCTTCATCCTCAGCCGGCACCCAGCCCCCCCTTCTCTCTCTCTCTCTGCATTCTCGGGCAAGAGTGGCCGACGACCCCGCGAGGAGAACGCCTGACACGTGGCACGGAGCCTGCGGGGTGGGGTCGTCTCAGCCACCACCGGGTGCCTGCGGCGGGGAAGGGGAGTCACACGGGGTAGAAGACCCACGCACCACCTCGCCCCGCCGCCCTCGGGTGAGCCAGAGACCGGAGGCGGCACCGCGGGTCGGGTCAAGCCGGGCGCACACACGAGAGCCGGCGCGCAGGCCCAAGCGGGCGGCTCAAGTGGCAAGGGCCGGTTCGGGCGCCAGACGGCGGTCCAAAGCCCAGCGCCCTGCGCGCGTCCAGAGTCCCAGAACCCCCAGCGAGAGACGCCAGAGGAGACCGTGTCAGCACCTATCTGGTGGTAAAAAAGGCCCATTTCAGGCGAAAAAAATCACGGCGCCCGGCAGCGGGGCCCATCCACGAACCTCGGGGGGGCTCCCCGGGACCTCGGCCCGGCTACCTCTCCCCAACACTTCCCCATCCACAGCAGCCCCGGAGCTCTCTCGGGGCCATCTGGTCGACCCGAGGAGCGGGGGGGGGGGGGGGGGGTGGGGGACGGCAGAGTGGAGCGGGGCGGGGCGGGAGGGGCGGGAAAACGTGGCAGAGGCAGCGAGCGGGCCGGGGTCGCCCTCCCCGGATCGCCCGCGCGAGCAGGTACCGTACCGCGGTCCCTCCGAGTCCCCGGGCGAAGACTTGGTTAAAGAAAAGGAACTATCCCACTCTGCCGCCTCTGACGAGCGGGGCCCACGAGGGACCGCGCCCGGGCCCAGGCCGCCCTATCCGGGCCACCCAGTACGACTCGGGCCGGTCCCCACCGCCACCCCCACCCCGGCCGGGACTCGCGGTGGAGGAGGGGGCGGGGGAGGGTGAGAAAAAGTCGCGTCCGCCGACCGGGACCCACGTGGGCCCGCTAAAGGGCCGGGTGCGCCCTCCCCGGCCACCCGCGCGAGCAGGTCCCGGCCCGTCCGCGTCCCCGGACCCAGGGGGACTTGGAAACATTTTCGCACGGAGGCACCTCCCAGGCGACCGGAGCCCACGAGGGACCGCACCCGGGCCCGGGCCTCTCTCTCCGGGTCACCCCTCGCGGCCCAGCCCGGTCCCCACCTCCGGAGTCCGACTCGGAAAAGCATCGGTCAGAAAGAATCCGACCACCGGGACCCACGCGCGCCCGCCAACGAGCCCGTCGCGCCCTCCACCGGCCTAAACGCACGGGCACGGGCACGGGCCGGTCCCCACCTCCGGAGCGGGGCGCTGTGGGGACCGGGCGGTGGTGGGGGGGTGGCGAGGGAGGGAAGGAAGGAAGGAAGGAAGGAAGGAAGGAAGGAAGGAAGGAAGGAAGGAGGGTCGGGTGGCCGGGTCGGTCCCCGCGGCCGGATGCTGGTCGACCAGGCCAGGCGGCCCCACAGACCGGCTCGAGAGCGCGGCGACAGTCACACCCTCATAGGCCTGCACGCCCAATCTCAAGCGACAGCAGGAGGCGCCCACGCCTGGGCGCCACCGGGACAGTCACCGCCAGCGTCGCCCGGCTCCCGGAACTCTGCCTCGGGC
>NC_064572.1:2335288-2345288 GCF_937001465.1 Orcinus orca | reverse complement strand
TTAGTCTCAGTCAGGCCATCGCAGGCTGTGTTCACATTTCGGAGGCGGTAGAGATGTGCAAGATCAAGACAGTTCGCCCAGAGAACTGGGCGGCGGGTGCCTTGCTGACTTCGAAAAGCTGATCTGCTCATCATGCAGTTCCATTTCCCTTCCTCGTCCTCCTCGTCCTCCTCGTCCTCCTCGTCCTCCTCGTCCTCCTCCTCCACCTCATCCCCGTCCTCGTCCTCCTCCTCGTCGTCCTCCTCCTCGTCGTCCTCCACCTCGTCCTCGTCCTCGTCCTCGTCCTCGTCCTCGTCCTCCTCCACCTCCTCCTCCTCCTCCTCCTCGCCCTCGTCCTCGTCCTCCTCCTCCTCCTCCTCCTCCTTCTGTGTGCTTCTTTCTGTCAAGGAGAAGATTTCCAACTCAAATGCAGACCAAAAGATTTCTAGGTTCCAAAACTTCAGGGTTCCATGGATCATGGTGTCCAAAATCTGCACAGGGCCTTCAATAACGGCCCCCGTTCTCAGCGCACACAAGTCAACCCCAGACCAAGGCACCCTAAGGGCAAAAACCCTCCAAGGTTTCTCCCATTAGACCCCGAACATCAGCACACACCCCCTCCCCCGGTTTCTATTTCGTATCGCGTGCGCTCAGGCAGACGGCAAACACATCGATCGATCATTTTCCTTTAGCGTGTTTCATGAACGTCGCACTGGCCGAAGAAACCTAGGTGTGGAAAAGCTCATCCCTGCGTAAAAGGCTTTGGCTTCTCAGTGAAGGGGTCGAGCCGAGGGACCCAGGCCCCTCTGTCAACTTTTCACTGGATTCATTGGCCTCGCTCTTGTCCCAAGCGACGGCTGGTGAGATTTCTCATGGTCATTTTTTGCCTTCTGGCTTTAGCAAGGGTCTTCAACTGGGGTAAAAAGAGCAGGCTTGTTTGGGGCGCTTTCATGGTGGGGAGGAGGGGGTGGTGGCCCATAGAGGTAGGTCCCTTCGATTCACCCCATCTCAGGTAGTGCCCTATGCAAAACGTTTGTTTTCATACCATCAGGATCCTACCTTTGGAGAGTTTCCCTGCCTTAAACGTCCTCTGCCCTCCGCCTATTCACCCACCATCCACCACCACCCCGCCGACCGGTTCATCCCGTCCATGGTTTTTCTCTTCCGAGAAAGCATGTTACCTACGGCTCGTCCCCAGGCTACGTACGTGTCCATTCACCTCCTGAAAGACATGTCTCGGTCACCTCCGAGAGAGTTCTTGGCAGTGAGGAATAAAACCGCCACCGTCAAGGTCCGCGTGCAGGTTTCTGCGTGGACCACAGCCGTTCGACTCCCCGCGTCACCTCGGGTCCATTCATAGCAAGGAGTCCTCCGAGGGCCGGGTCTTACGGTGAGAGTGTGTTTGGCTGTGAAAAACACCACCCCTGTTCACAGAGTTCCCAAAAACGGGGGGGTGGGGGGTTGGGGGGTTGGGGTGGGGGTCGGGGTGGAGCTGAGGAGGGCACGGCACGTCAGCATACCGAAGCGTCCGGAACCTCGAGGAGGCGGTCAAGGAAGGAAGATGTCCCCGGGACAAAACCTTCCCTCCCCGTCCTTAGGGTCGATGGCTGGACCTGAGAATTCCATGGACACGAGACGGATTTGTGAAACCAGAATTCCAAGAAAGGGGACCTGGCTGGCCGAGACCCCAAAATGAGTCTCTTTGGGGTTTGTTAGGGCGGCAGGCCAGGAGACACCCACCGTGTTCCACCCGACTCCCAAATGGGGCGAGTTTATCGAAGAAAAAAAAAAAAAAGCCAAACCAAAAGCAAACACGCAGACAGAAACCCCACCAAAACACACACACACACACACACACACACACACACACACACACACACACACACACACACACACACACAACTCTGGGTGCGCTATCTGCTGTCCACGATTTCCCGTGCCTTTTGGACATGGCTGATAGAGATGGACATGGAACGGCAGGACAGCAAGCTGGCATCTCGGCTGGCCTAGAGAAGTTTCCCGAGTGAAATATCAGAACCAGGGCGGGGTGGGGAATGGGGGGCGCAGAGAGAGGCGGGGAAGGGGAGCCCACGTCACCTGGGAGAGAAGCGGGGGGAGGGGGGCGCTGACCGACCTCGGTTCACCCCGTCCCCCTCCGGCCGAGAACCTGCCTTCGCTTCCTGCCCTCAGGTGTGTGAGAGGAGCAGGTTTCTTTCCCATAACTACCAACACATCATTTCAGTCTTGTTTGTGGGTTTCTTTTTGTGTGTTCGTTTTCTGGACGAGGCCAAAGAACCCTTCCAGTGAGTGGAGGCGTGTGTACAAAGGAGGATCTGACAGGACGGGAGGGTGCGGGTCAGTCCCTGCCTGTGCCAAGAAACCCAGAGAATCTGTCGTAGCTGAGGCTCGGGCCTTTTGCAGAAATAGGCCAAGAGAGTTCAGAGTTGATCCTTCACTGCCAAACAGTCATCACAGCAGTTTCCTGGAAGGGATTGTGTTGCAGGAGCCAGCGTGGTGGCCCTCAGGCCTCAGGCCTCAGGCCTCAGGCCTCAGGCCTCAGCCCGGCAGGCAGGCAGGCAGGCAGGCAGGCAGCGGCTATTGTCTGTTGGTCCCGCCCCCACCCCCACCCCCACCCCCACCCCCGTTCCTTCTCCAGAGCTCCTTCCTAAGTCCCCTGGACTGACCTTTGCCAGGAGCGGGGGAGGGGAGGGGAGGTCCGGACGATTCATTCGGCAGGGCCTCGTTCAATCGCTCCATTCAAATGCAGAAAGCTCTCCGGTCAAGTCGGAGCCTTTGACTTTGCCTCGAGCTTCTCTTTAATGAATGGCTTTGTCTTTTTTCTTTCCCCAATTTCCCCACCCTTAGGCTGTCCCCTCCAAACTGCAGGGAGGGAAGGAGGGAGAGAGGTAAGGGATGGGAGGAGGTTGTGTGAGAAACAGGCCTTTTTTTCCAGGCAAAAGATGTCCCCTCCTTTTCCTAACCCAGGAAACCCCACTACACCATTTGAGAATCATGGACATGCATGGAAGCAGATGTCTTCACTTGAGATCTTCCTCCGCAGGAGGACAGAAAGGCGGGCCAGTGTGTCCCTCTTGTGCTGGCCGGTTCTTAAGTCACTTGAATTCAAAATAATCAATAGAGCATGGAGGCAGATTTTGGGGCGGCCTACTCTGGAGCCCAAGAGTTCCCTCCTCTGAAAGTTCCTTGGAACATATTAAAGCTGAGCTGGTGACTCGTGTGTGTAGGGGTGTGTGTGTGTGTGTGTGTGTGTGTGTGTGTGTGTGTGTGTGTGTGTGTGTGTGTGTGTGTGTGAGAGAGAGTGAGTGAGTGAAGGAGATTTCTAGATGTCAGGGTCGAAGCAACTTTAGAAGTCTGAAACACCTCTGATGATGTCGTCGGGTGTTTGGTTCAAATTTCGGAGTGGCTCTCAAAGAAACAGGCACGAGGATTGTTTCCATAGGAGCCGTTGTGGCCGTTTCGTCAAGTTCTCTAGCTTCCGTTTGCAGAGCTTCAGGCAAAGGGCCATTTTAGTTCTCAGTGAGGCCAAGTCAAAAGGGTGGGAGAAAATGGCAAACGTTCATGGGGAGAGTCGTAGCCAGATATTGGAGGGAACTCAAAAAACTTCGGGATGCAGTCCAGTTTTCAGGTTAAGAACAACACCCTAAGGGAAACGAGTAGTTCCAGAACTTCATATCCACAAGTGAGTATCCCCGTTTTATGGAAACATAATTTTGGCCTCCAAGTAACGTATGCAAATAACTCGGTTGCCAAGGAAATAAGAAGCCTCACTGAGAGTTTCTGAATTAAGGAAGGTAGGGAGAAAAAGATCAGTGATTCCATCCTGCTGACAGAGGTATAAGTTACCAAATGGATGTCCATCTTTAAAAATAAAAAAAAAAGAAAAAAGAAAATTGGGTTTTGTTGGTTTGTTTTTGTTTTTCCTTGTATCTGGAAAACAAAAGATTTAAGAATCAGTCCTAATCCCTCTGTCTCTCTGTCTCTTCTTTCTCTCTGTCTCTCTCTGTCTCAGTGTCTCTGTCTCTCTCTGTCTCTGTCTCTGTCTCTGTCTCTGTCTCTCTCTCTCTCTCTCTCTCTCTCTCTCTCTCTCTCTCTCTCTCTCTCTCTCCATATATACATATACATATATATACACATACATGTATATATATATACATATACCTACATACGTGTGTGTGTGTGTGTGTGTGTGTGTGTGTGTGTGTGTGTGTTGTATATGTGTGTGTGTGTGTATATATATATATATATATAAAGGTATTTTACGTAGGGTTTTTTTTTTTTTTCAGATTCTTTTCTCTCATAGGCTTATTACAAAGTATTGAGTAGAGTTTCCTGTGCTATATAGTAGGAGGCGCTTGCTTGTTGATTACCGATTTTATGTACAGTCATGTGTACATGTTCATCCCAACCCCCTAAGTTATCCCCCGCTTCCCCAATCCGTCCTACTTTACACAAGTAGTCATACACATTATCATCCTGTTCATCAGTTCATTCAACCCCGTGTAAGTCATCCTTGTTCTCCTTGGAGTCCAGTCTTTCCATCGGTTCTGCCGACCTTGCCTGATGATCGAGCGTGACTGGACGAGTGACGGTTCCAAAAAGTTTGCAAGACCTTCTGTGAAGGATTGTAGGATTTGCCCAGCGAAGCGGGTGCCGTGATCTGATCACAGGGGAGGCTGTGGAAGGTAGACCCCAAGTGGCAAACACATTTTGTTTTTTTAACAGTCTCTGTGCCACGGTGAGGACATCAGGCTTGCAGTGAGTGAGGGAAGACTTCAACCCACACGGAAGACATACCTACGGCCACAAGAATGTTTGGATGACCCCTACTAAGTGGCAGTGGAATGAAGTCCAGTGGCTGGGGTTCAGAGGGTCCAGAGAGAGGAGGTTTTCTTTCCAGAGAGAAAAATAGTCCCCCCCCCCCCCCACAGGGTTACAAGCATGACAGGTCAGACGTTGCCGGTAGACTGTAGAAATCTTCCCGCCAATGTCTATGTACAATTGGGGTCATCTTCAAGGCACCATGGGTGGGTGAAGGAATGCAAGGTGGGGGGGGGGTGGGGGAGGGGGGAGGTTGGCCAGGGAGTAACCAACCGGCCGGGCCGCCGTCTCCCGTCTGCCATAGCCCCGACCGGCTGTTGACAGGACAGAATGGACTCGATCCACGTGTGCCCCGCCACCCCCACCACCTTTCAACAGGCTGTTGTTGCTGCCTTGGCGTGAACGTCGGTTAGAACACCTCCCTGATACCGGGTTCCGTCCCTTTCGTGTGAGCCTCCATTTTGACGACGACAGACAACCCTTTATGCCAGGGCAGAGAAGACTTCCAGGAAGAAACATCCCATCATGTCTGGAACAGTTAGAACACATCGGTGTACAGACACAAGCCAAAGTAGACTTCACGCTGTTCCTTCCTCTTTGACGACGCTTCCCGTGTCATCGAAGCTCTCCAAGAAACGTACTCAGTTTCATCTCTCTCGTTTCTCAGGAGAGAGAACACATTTTTGGGCTATATCGAGGGCCCTCTCCTCCTGCATCCTAACTCAAAGTGCGTTCTAAGTCCAAAGGACTTCACCTGTCCTTCAACCGGGGGGCAAGTGTGTCCAAAATATCCAAAAGGTTGTAAAGCACTTAATCGGATATAGGTCACTGTGAAACAGTGCTTCGCTAGCCAGGTCACCGACATCCCAAGGAGAGACTTGCTAGGCAGAGAGAGAAGCTTCTTCTTCAGTTCCGAGCCACACCTGGTTCTTTGACTCTCGAGAGGACTAAGCTGATGTGAGTCCTCCGAGACCTGATAACGGCAACCTAGAAAATAAGTGATGACTTTTGACAAGGCATAAGCTTTTCTTTCTTGCTTCCTTTTCCTTCCTTCCTTCCTTCCTTCCTTCCTTCCTTCCTTCCTTCCTTCCTTCCTTCCTTCCTTCCTTCCTTCCTTTTCTCTCTCTCTCTCTCTCTCTCTCTCTCTCTCTCTCTCTCTCTCTCTCTCTCTTTCCTTCCTTCTCTCCTTAAAGATAAAGGAAGAAACCTTTCCTAATCTAATCTAATCGCTCATGATGGACAGAGCAGACCGATGAAAGAAAAACCCAAGCCCTAAACCCAAACCTGGTCCTTTTAACATAGAGAGACAACTAAATTCTATTTTTGCACATGTTTCACGTTGATACGAAAACTCATTTCTGTCTTTGAATCCATCCTCATCTTATGCAGTCAGTCCTGACCACGGATCCGATTCCTTTCCAAAGACCGTTTTCTTCACACAACTTTTCCAATCGTCTGTGCCCATTTTTAGCCTGTCCCTCGTTTTCTCTCTTTTCCATTGAGAAGTGACCACCTTTAGGACTAAAATCTCTTTCTCCTTCCCCCAAACATTATCTGCATATCTTCTACTTTGCCTCCCCACTCCCCCAAAAAAGTCCTCTTCCTACCATGAGGATGGCGACATCAGGTAGCTTGGACCACACACGTTCCGTTCCTTCTTTAGAATGCCTCGTCCTTGGACACTGTCTGTTTTTTTTTTTTTTTTTTTTTTCTTCAGTCAGTGAAAGTAAGGAAGCCAACCACAGTGAACAGTGTGAACATGGAATACTTTCTAGAAGTCTAGGCTCCTACCGAGTACACTCTTTCCCTAAAGCACAAGATCTATCTAGGCATGGAACCAAACATGCTCAGTCTCTCCTCCGTAAAAAGGTCCAAAGCAGGGAGACCCTTAGACTTGTGGAGCCATGAACATTTCAGTATTTTATCTTATGTGGAGGTGATGTAGACACTCGCTGAGATTTCACCCTGCCAATGGCACTTAGCCAACCTCTAAGCCTAGAGATGACCAGAGATGTTGGAAAGTCTTGAAGTCGGCCTATGGAAAACAATCATTGGGGGGAGAGTTCCCCTTAAACATCCTTATCTCGTTAACATCTATGCCCTCTATTCGTTATGAGCAGTCCTACTTAGATGATTCGTGAACATTTCATGAGACATGAGGGCGGTTCAGTTCGTCATGATGTCTACACCTCCCGCCCCCCTCCCCTTTCACGTGAGAGATTTTCTTCCTGATTTCAGAGGGGAGAAGTAAAAGAGAGTCAGAGTGTCCCTCTCGTGGTGTTGTCAGTCTAATTCCAAAACTTCTCTATGCCACGGAGGCACGTTTGGGGGCGGCCTACTCAGGGCCCCAAGACTTTCAAAGTCAAACTCAAGGAGGACGTAAATGTACTTCATGCCACCGAACCCGAACCCGAACCGGTGAACCCGATGGCTTACTAGGAGATGACGTGTCATTGGCCCACCCATTTAAGACACGGAACCAGACACCCTCTCCTCGATGACTCGGAGCAAGTGAGTTCCTGGGGGTGGGGTGGGGTGGGGTGGGGTGGGGTGGGGAGGGTGTCTGTCGGAGAGGGTCCTCTGCTCCAGGTGGGTCCATAAGCACTGCACATGACAGTAGGTGTTCATGGTGTTCTTGGGAAGGAAAGGCAGGGAGAATTTTATTTTGAAAAGCTTATCTTCTCACAGCATTTACACTATGAACGATGACGTAACTTCACTGGGGGCGTGCGGGGGGCAGTGAAGGCCAGGGAGCCTGGCAAGGCAACATAGAAGAGCCACGGAGGCTGGCTGTGTGTGACCCCAAGGATGTCCGGCGACTCCTCTCACTTGGGGTGGGGGGTGCGGGGCGGGGGTGGAAGCGGGGGGCGAGATTCCCGTGTGTCTGTCTGCATTCATCAGTCGTGGGGGCGAGATTCCTGTGTGTCTGTCTGCATTCATCAGTCGTGGGAGAGGAAAAACGACGTTCCCTCGGCGATCCTTCTGAGTTCTTGCCTGAGAGGCCCCTGTCCCCAAAAGACAGCTCGAGAAGAGAGCGACCCACGGCTGAGGAACGCGTGCACCGTGACCCCCACGCAGGAGAAGCCCAAGCCAGGAGTCACTCGAAAGGGCGGGCTCTGAGCTTGAGCTTCTTCTCGAGGAAGATCTTGGTCCTCCTTTCAGGTCAGGAAGAAGAGGGAGAGGCAGAGCGGCAGAGCGTCCTCGTCGCCCACCCGTCGTTTCTGAAGCGCCTTCAATTCGAACTCATCTGTGTGCCAAAGCGGTCCATTTCGGGGTGCCCTATTCCGGTTCCCTCCCCGCACGGAGAAAAATGTTCTGTCCCGATTCACTGAAATGCTCCCAAAGGGCCTTGGTGTGAGGCAGTGGACCTATGCCCATCCTGCCTCCTCTTCAAATCATTTCTACCGATACAGAAGAAGAGACACCACCCCCACCCACCATGGCCTGCCAAAGGCAGTGCAGCAGCTATCCCTGTGGGAGTGGGATCCGGTAGCACGCGAACATCAGTCCAACATCCCTTCCATCTCCATGAGTTCTCATGGAAAATGAGGATGTCCCATGACCGGGGATGGGGGGGAGTGGGGATGGGTGAGGGAGAGGGAGACAGAAAACGAGGAAGGGAGAAAGTGGAGGAGAGGCCAGGAGAGGGAGAGAGAGGAAAAAGAGGGAGGGAGGGAGGGAGGGAGAGACAGGGAGGGACAGGGAGGGAGAGACGGGGGGGGTGGAGAGAGACAGAGACAGAGAGACAGAGACAGACAGAGACGAGAGGCAGAGAGACAGAGAGGGAGACAGAGAGAAAGAAAGAGAGGAGGCGGGAAGAAAGAGATAAAGTGGGGGAGGAAGAGCAGTGGTGGGGGAGAGCGCGAGCGCGAGAGCGAGCGCGAGCGCGAGAGCGCGAGAGCAAGAGAGAGAGAGAGAGAGAGAGAGAGAGAGAGAGAGAGAGCAAGAGAGAGAGAGAGAGAGAGAGAGAGAGCAAGAGAGCAAGAGAGCGAGCGAGAGCGAGCGAGAGCGAGAGCGAGCGAGAGAGAGAGAGAGAGAGAGCGAGAGAGCGAGAGCGAGAGCGAGAGCGAGAGAGAGAGAGAGAGAGAGAGAGAGGGACCGGGAGAAAGAAAGAGACAGAGAGCGAGTGGCAGAGACAGAGACAGAGGCGGAGAGTGAGCGACAGGGAGCCAGGTAAAGGACACAGTGCTTGGGTATCTTCTGAGTGTTCGCACGTGTTTTCTGAGCTATGGAGATCAACGTCAGTCCCATGAGAAGAAGAGAATGTGCCAGCCCCAGCCAGCACTGCTTGTCTTTTTGCAGAGATGAGAGTTTTCTAAGTTCGGAGCCCCCAGTGAGGGAAGCCGCCCCTTGTGTTCTGCCCGTGACCCTGATCGGGATGGATGGAGGACGAGGCGACGTGGTTGGGGCTTTCCCCCCTCCCCGCACCCCCCCAAGTCGGGAACCTCTCTTTCTACCTCTTTGCACACTCCATTCATTCTGAGACCACCGTTGGCATAGTCCTTTCCATGTTAAACATGATACGCCCTTGCCAAGAGACCCAAGTTCTGGAACCTCCAATGGATCTCTCCTGTATGCGTGGACAAGATCTCTCCAGTCCATCCCGTCAGATGAATGATTCTCAATGATCCTGAAAAACATGGATGAGGGCTAGCGTGGCTAAGGGCTTCCCTGGCGGTCTAGTGGTTAGGTTAGGTCTCCATCCTTCCACTGCACGGAATTGAATGAATGAATGAGTGAGTGAGTGAGTGAGTGAGTGAGTGAGTGAGTGAGAATGAATGAATGAATGAATGAATGAATGAATGAATGAATGAATTTTAAAAGCGTTCATTAAAAAAGAACAAAAATAGACTAGAGTGGCTACCATCCCTCGCCCCCCTCCCTGGCCTCCGGCCCACGATCTAGAATCCCCTGCCCTCCTTACTCCCACTCGAATACCTCCGTCACTCAGAGGTTGGCCCCGCCCACCCAGGCCGGCCCAGCCATCTGGTCGACCTCTTTGGACCGTATAAAACGCGACCGACCGGCAGGTGGCGCCCGACAACGGGCAGTCGAGTGAGCGGGCCGCATCGGGATCGGGATCGGGATCGGGATCGGGATCGGGAGCAGCAGGGCGGCGGGGACACGATGACGAACCCGATCCTCCTGGTGCGCATTTCACCGCTCAGCGGCGGCCGCGGAC
>NC_064572.1:2174200-2335088 GCF_937001465.1 Orcinus orca | reverse complement strand
GGCGAGGGCTAGGCAAGAACGTTTACACACTGGGTTTTTATCTTTACCCTAAGCTGTCCCTTTTGGCTGCAGCAGGCGGAGAGAACCCGCGGAGAGAGAACAGCTGCGAAGTGGATGCACAGAACAGTCACCTCGATACCAGCCCCGGGCTCCCAAGCAACGATCCTTCCCCGCAGGGTACTTAACCCACCCAGGGATTCAAGCAGGGAGTTCGCCTTGTCCAACTCGCACAGGAGACTGGCATGAGACGTAGGGCTCATCTACTTGCGTTCACACTACGTGGCCCGGAGAAGTTCTCACGGAGCCGAATCCAGCACCCTTCCTCCACCACGTGTGTACACAAAGGAGCGCTGGGCAGTGGGTGTTCTCAGGCCAAGAGAGAAGCCCTTGTTCTGTGCTGCACCTGCTGGGTGGTTCAAAGGTTTTCTGACCTTCCTGCTCTGGAAGCTTTTCAGAGCTGAGGCTACGCCTGGGCTGCGAAAGCAGAGAGGCGTAGAGGCCTTTCACACGGAAGGCGTGGGCCTGTTTCCCATGGGGAAAGTGTACGTCGCCCAACCCCCACTCCCACCCCACCCCACCCCACCCCACCCCACTCCAACCCACACCCAGCTGGAGGCGTGCGGGTTGACACCATTTTGTCCTGCCCATGGAAAATACAAAGAGGCGTACACGATTTGGGCTGTCTGGTGAAAGAATTTTGAATCGGCGCCACCCTGAGTACCTTTCCCGAAGTTTGCTTCCTAGCTGGTTAAACTCGGCATTCAGAGGCGAGATGAGAACAAACTTGCTCCACGTGCGGCGAAGTGCCTTGATGCCCTGCCCTAAATGTTTGAGCTTCTGGCCAGCGTCACGCAAGTACTTTGACACGTAGGATTCTCACTTTTACTCCAAGCTGTCCCTGTTGGCTGAAGCAGTCGGCGTGTCTGTATCGCAGCCTGGGAGGCCGGGCGTTGGGGGAGTCTGCCAAGTGACTGGCCTCCATTTATAGCTAACTGAGAAACTGCGTCGAAGCTTTCGGGAGCCTCTTACAGGGAATGGTTGCAGTTCGGAATTGGAGACTGTGCTGGCAAACGTCAGCAGCTCCTCTCCCTCAGAGGGCTCTTGGTGTGCCGACTCCTAACAGCCAGCACGGTCCCCAGCTCGCGAACGGTCCCATTGCGAGCCGGTGTCGTCCGTGAAAGATCCACGTGAGGCTGATCTCCAAGAGTCGGGCTCCACACCTGGAGCCTTTGGGACAGGGCAGTCCTGAGCCGATGTGCCCACCAGGGGACGTGACCAAAGTTTACGTACCACAGGAAAGCGCATCAAGGCCTCGTGTTCTCTCCATGAAATGAACGTGAGCTTGAAGGGTGATGCGTCAGCGTGCACCGTGAACAGCTCGCTGGTACGCCTGTCTTTGCCCCCTCTCACGGTCTCACGCACCCGGGCTCAGTTCCGTGTAGGAATGCTGAGTGGGAGCGCCAGCCTCGCTTCTGGACTTGAAAGCCTTCCACCCCCTAATGGCAGGTTGTGTGTGTCTCTCACGTGGGGGGAGGAATGAGGTCGCCCACAGAGGTTCTGCCATGAAAGATCTATAGACGCATGCTGCTGAGGAGCTTGTTCCTCATGGAGCGTCCCCGAAGGCCAGAAGAATGCCGAAGGTCTCTTTCAAAGCTGCCGGACGCTCTGCCGTTCTAGGCCTGAGATACGGACCTTGTGACGGCACTGTAACCCCGCGAGATTCAGGAGACATCGCCAGTGCGAGTGGCAATCCGGAAGGAAGAACCTTCAAGGCGGAGTGTCCTTTCCTGTACAAAACGGCGCCCAAGTGGCTGAGGCAGGGAGCATTTTCCTTCACAGAACCGGCATCCTCGTATGCCTGTGGGTTACTCTAAAGAAACGACACTGTGAGCAACCTCTTCGAAAAGGCCTTCGCAAGCGACTTGGAGACAACAGCAGCGCAGTGGAGGCACAGACCATTGTCCTAGAGAGCAGCACAGTGTCTCTAGCAGCGATCGCTTCCGGGAGGATACTTAAGCCACACCGAGATTCCAGCAGGGAGGTTTGCCTTATAGCAGTACAACTCACTCAAGAAAGAGGGATGAGGTGTAGGGCTAATCTACGTGCGCTCACGCACTGTGTCCCAGAGAAGGTTTCACGGAGCAGAATGCATCACCGACCGCTACCACGTGTGTGCACCAAAGAAGCCCTGTGCCGTGGGTGTTCTCAGGCCGACAGCGAAGACCTAGGTGTGTGCTGCACCCGCGCTCGGTGGTTCACACGTTGCGTGACCCTGTGCCTTTGGAAGATGTTCAGAGCGGGTGGCACCTGCGTGCTGCGAGCGCAAGAGGTGTAGAGTGTAGAGGCCTTTCACACTGGAGGAAGGGCTTGCATCTCATGGAGAAAATGTGTACGTCGCCCGGGAGATGGAGGCACGCTCTTGACACCATTTCCTCTGCCCGTTTAAAACACAAGTGTTTGTACTCGATCTGGGCTGCCTGGTGAAACGCTTGGCAGTCCGCATCACCCTGAGCACCTTTCCTGAAGTTTGATTCGTAGCTGGGTAAACTCGGGCTTCAGAGGCTTAGATGAGACCAAACGTGTTCAGCTTGTGGCGAAAGCCTTTGACCAGAGGCATATATGCTTGTGCTTGGGGCGAGGGCTAGGTAAGAACGTTTACACACTGGGTTTTTATCTTTACCCTAAGCTGTCCCTTTTGGCTGCAGCAGGCGGAGAGAACCCGCGGAGAGAGAACAGCTGCGAAGTGGATGCACAGAACAGTCACCTCGATACCAGCCCCGGGCTCCCAAGCAACGATCCTTCCCCGCAGGGTACTTAACCCACCCAGGGATTCAAGCAGGGAGTTCGCCTTGTCCAACTCGCACAGGAGACTGGCATGAGACGTAGGGCTCATCTACTTGCGTTCACACTACGTGGCCCGGAGAAGTTCTCACGGAGCCGAATCCAGCACCCTTCCTCCACCACGTGTGTACACAAAGGAGCGCTGGGCAGTGGGTGTTCTCAGGCCAAGAGAGAAGCCCTTGTTCTGTGCTGCACCTGCTGGGTGGTTCAAAGGTTTTCTGACCTTCCTGCTCTGGAAGCTTTTCAGAGCTGAGGCTACGCCTGGGCTGCGAAAGCAGAGAGGCGTAGAGGCCTTTCACACGGAAGGCGTGGGCCTGTTTCCCATGGGGAAAGTGTACGTCGCCCAACCCCCACTCCCACCCCACCCCACCCCACCCCACCCCACTCCAACCCACACCCAGCTGGAGGCGTGCGGGTTGACACCATTTTGTCCTGCCCATGGAAAATACAAAGAGGCATACACGATTTGGGCTGTCTGGTGAAAGAATTTTGAATCGGCGGCACCCTGAGTACCTTTCCCGAAGTTTGCTTCCTAGCTGGTTAAACTCGGCATTCAGAGGCGAGATGAGAACAAACTTGCTCCGCGTGCGGCGAAGTGCCTTGATGCCCTGCCCTAAATGTTTGAGCTTCTGGCCAGCGTCACGCAACTACTTTGACACGTAGGATTCTCACTTTTACTCCAAGCTGTCCCTGTTGGCTGAAGCAGTCGGCGTGTCTGTATCGCAGCCTGGGAGGGCGGGCGTTGGGGGAGTCTGCCAAGTGACTGGCCTCCATTTATAGCTAACTGAGAAACTGCGTCGAAGCTTTCGGGAGCCTCTTACAGGGAATGGTTGCAGTTCGGAATTGGAGACTGTGCTGGCAAACGTCAGCAGCTCCTCTCCCTCGGAGGGCTCTTGGTGTGCCGACTCCTAACAGCCAGCACGGTCCCCAGCTCGCGAACGGTCCCATTGCGAGCCGGTCTCGTCCGTGAAAGAGCCACGTGAGGCTGATCTCCAAGAGTCGGGCTCCACACCTGGAGCCTTTGGGACAGGGCAGTCCTGAGCCGATGTGCCCACCAGGGGACGCGACCAAAGTTTACGTACCACAGGAAAGCGCATCAAGGCCTCGTGTTCTCTCCATGAAATGAACGTGAGCTTGAAGGGTGATGCGTCAGCGTGCACCGTGAACAGCTCGCTGGTACGCCTGTCTTTGCCCCCTCTCACGGTCTCACGCACTGGGGCTCAGTTCCGTGCAGGAATGCTGAGTGGGAGCGCCAGCCTCGCTTCTGGACTCGAAAGCCTTCCACCCCCTAATGGCAGGTTGTGTGTGTCTCTCACGTGGGGGGAGGAATGAGGTCGCCCACAGAGGTTCTGCCATGAAAGATCTAAAGACGCACGCTGCTGAGGAGCTTGTTCCTCATGGAGCGTCCCCGAAGGCCAGAAGAATGCCGAAGGTCTCTTTCAAAGCTGCCGGACGCTCTGCCGTTCTAGGCCTGAGATAAGGACCTTGTGACGGCACTGTAACCCCGCGAGATTCAGGAGACATCGCCAGTGCGAGTGGCAATCCGGAAGGAAGAACCTTCAAGGCGGAGGGTCCTTTCCTGTACAAAATGGCGCCCAAGTGGCTGAGGCAGGGAGCATTTTCCTTCACAGAACCGGCATCCTCGTATGCCTGTGGGTTACTCTAAAGAAACGACACTGTGTGCAACCTCTTCGAAAAGGCCTTCGCAAGCGACTTGGAGACAACAGCAGCGCAGTGGAGGCACAGACCATTGTCCTAGAGAGCAGCACAGTGTCTCTAGCAGCGATCGCTTCCCGGAGGATACTTAAGCCACACCGAGATTCCAGCAGGGAGGTTTGCCTTATAGCAGTACAACTCACTCAAGAAAGAGGGATGAGGTGTAGGGCTAATCTAAGTGCGCTCACGCTCTGTGTCCCCGAGAAGGTTTCACGGAGCAGAATGCATCACCGACCGCTACCACGTGTGTGCACCAAAGAAGCCCTGTGCCATGGGTGTTCTCAGGCCGACAGCGAAGACCTAGGTGTGTGCTGCACCCGCGCTCGGTGGTTCACACGTTGCGTGACCCTGTGCCTTTGGAAGATGTTCAGAGCGGGTGGCACCTGCGTGCTGCTAGCGCAAGAGGTGTAGAGTGTAGAGGCCTTTCACACTGGAGGAAGGGCTTGCATCTCATGGAGAAAATGTGTACGTCGCCCGGGAGATGGAGGCACGCTCTTGACACCATTTCCTCTGCCCGTTTAAAACACAAGTGTTTGTACTCGATCTGGGCTGCCTGGTGAAACGCTTGGCAGTCCGCATCACCCTGAGCACCTTTCCTGAAGTTTGATTCGTAGCTGGGTAAACTCGGGCTTCAGAGGCTTAGATGAGACCAAACGTGTTCAGCTTGTGGCGAAAGCCTTTGACCAGAGGCATATATGCTTGTGCTTGGGGCGAGGGCTAGGCAAGAACGTTTACACACTGGGTTTTTATCTTTACCCTAAGCTGTCCCTTTTGGCTGCAGCAGGCGGAGAGAACCCGCGGAGAGAGAACAGCTGCGAAGTGGATGCACAGAACAGTCACCTCGATACCAGCCCCGGGCTCCCAAGCAACGATCCTTCCCCGCAGGGTACTTAACCCACCCAGGGATTCAAGCAGGGAGTTCGCCTTGTCCAACTCGCACAGGAGACTGGCATGAGACGTAGGGCTCATCTACTTGCGTTCACACTACGTGGCCCGGAGAAGTTCTCACGGAGCCGAATCCAGCACCCTTCC
Organism: Orcinus orca; assembly: GCF_937001465.1. Taxonomy (NCBI): domain Eukaryota; kingdom Metazoa; phylum Chordata; class Mammalia; order Artiodactyla; family Delphinidae; genus Orcinus; species Orcinus orca. Next base: position 2,329,499 of record NC_064572.1, on the reverse strand, counting down.
TCCACCACGTGTGTACACAAAGGAGCGCTGGGCAGTGGGTGTTCTCAGGCCAAGAGAGAAGCCCTTGTTCTGTGCTGCACCTGCTGGGTGGTTCAAAGGTTTTCTGACCTTCCTGCTCTGGAAGCTTTTCAGAGCTGAGGCTACGCCTGGGCTGCGAAAGCAGAGAGGCGTAGAGGCCTTTCACACGGAAGGCGTGGGCCTGTTTCCCATGGGGAAAGTGTACGTCGCCCAACCCCCACTCCCACCCCACCCCACCCCACCCCACCCCACTCCAACCCACCCCCAACTGGAGGCGTGCGGGTTGACACCATTTTGTCCTGCCCATGGAAAATACAAAGAGGTGTACACGATTTGGGCTGTCTGGTGAAAGAATTTTGAATCGGCGGCACCCTGAGTACCTTTCCCGAAGTTTGCTTCCTAGCTGGTTAAACTCGGCATTCAGAGGCGAGATGAGAACAAACTTGCTCCGCGTGCGGCGAAGTGCCTTGATGCCCTGCCCTAAATGTTTGAGCTTCTGGCCAGCCTCACGCAAGTACTTTGACACGTAGGATTCTCACTTTTACTCCAAGCTGTCCCTGTTGGCTGAAGCAGTCGGCGTGTCTGTATCGCATCCTGGGAGGCCGGGCGTTGGGGGAGTCTGCCAAGTGACTGGCCTCCATTTATAGCTAACTGAGAAACTGCGTCGAAGCTTTCGGGAACCTCTTACAGGGAATGGTTGCAGTTCGGAATTGGAGACTGTGCTGGCAAACGTCAGCAGCTCCTCTCCCTCAGAGGGCTCTTGGTGTGCCGACTCCTAACAGCCAGCACGGTCCCCAGCTCGCGAACGGTCCCATTGCGAGCCGGTCTCGTCCGTGAAAGAGCCACGTGAGGCTGATCTCCAAGAGTCGGGCTCCACACCTGGAGCCTTTGGGACAGGGCAGTCCTGAGCCGATGTGCCCACCAGGGGACGCGACCAAAGTTTACGTACCACAGGAAAGCGCATCAAGGCCTCGTGTTCTCTCCATGAAATGAACGTGAGCTTGAAGGGTGATGCGTCAGCGTGCACCGTGAACAGCTCGCTGGTACGCCTGTCTTTGCCCCCTCTCACGGTCTCACGCACCCGGGCTCAGTTCCGTGCAGGAATGCTGAGTGGGAGCGCCAGCCTCGCTTCTGGACTCGAAAGCCTTCCACCCCCTAATGGCAGGTTGTGTGTGTCTCTCACGTGGGGGGAGGAATGAGGTCGCCCACAGAGGATCTGCCATGAAAGATCTAAAGACGCACGCTGCTGAGGAGCTTGTTCCACATGGAGATTCCCCGAAGGCCAGAAGAATGCAGAAGGTCTCTTTCAAAGCTGCCGGATGCTCTGCCATTCTAGGCCTGAGATAAGGACCTTGTGACGGCACTGTAACCCCGCGAGATTCAGGAGACATCGCCAGTGCGAGTGGCAATCCGGAAGGAAGAACCTTCAAGGCGGAGTGTCCTTTCCTGTACAAAACGGCGCCCAAGTGGCTGAGGCAGGGAGCATTTTCCTTCACAGAACCGGCATCCTCGTATGCCTGTGGGTTACTCTAAAGAAACGACACTGTGAGCAACCTCTTCGAAAAGGCCTTCGCAAGCGACTTGGAGACAACAGCAGCGCAGTGGAGGCACAGACCATTGTCCTAGAGAGCAGCACAGTGTCTCTAGCAGCGATCGCTTCCCGGAGGATACTTAAGCCACACCGAGATTCCAGCAGGGAGGTTTGCCTTATAGCAGTACAACTCACTCAAGAAAGAGGGATGAGGTGTAGGGCTAATCTACGTGCGCTCATGCTCTGTGTCCCCGAGAAGGTTTCACGGAGCAGAATGCATCACCGACCGCTACCACGTGTGTGCACCAAAGAAGCCCTGTGCCGTGGGTGTTCTCAGGCCGACAGCGAAGACCTAGGTGTGTGCTGCACCCGCGCTCGGTGGTTCACACGTTGCGTGACCCTGTGCCTTTTGAAGATGCTCAGAGCGGGTGGCACCTGCGTGCTGCGAGCGCAAGAGGTGTAGAGTGTAAAGGCCTTTCACACTGGAGGAAAGGCTTGCATCTCATGGAGAAAACGTGTACATCGCCCGGGAGATGGTGGCGCGCTCTTGACACCATTTCCTCTGCCCGTTTAAAACACAAGTGTTTGTACTCGATCTGGGCTGCCTGGTGAAACGCTTGGCAGTCCGCATCACCCTGAGCACCTTTCCTGAAGTTTGATTCGTAGCTGGGTAAACTCGGGCTTCAGAGGCTTAGATGAGACCAAACGTGTTCAGCTTGTGGCGAAAGCCTTTGACCAGAGGCATATAAGCTTGTGCTTGGGGCGAGGGCTAGGCAAGAACGTTTACACACTGGGTTTTTATCTTTACCCTAAGCTGTCCCTTTTGGCTGCAGCAGGCGGAGAGAACCCGCGGAGAGAGAACAGCTGCGAAGTGGATGCACAGAACAGTCACCTCGATACCAGCCCCGGGCTCCCAAGCAACGATCCTTCCCCGCAGGGTACTTAACCCACCCAGGGATTCAAGCAGGGAGTTCGCCTTGTCCAACTCGCACAGGAGACTGGCATGAGACGTAGGGCTCATCTACTTGCGTTCACACTACGTGGCCCGGAGAAGTTCTCACGGAGCCGAATCCAGCACCCTTCCTCCACCACGTGTGTACACAAAGGAGCGCTGGGCAGTGGGTGTTCTCAGGCCAAGAGAGAAGCCCTTGTTCTGTGTTGCACCTGCTGGGTGGTTCAAAGGTTTTCTGACCTTCCTGCTCTGGAAGCTTTTCAGAGCTGAGGCTACGCCTGGGCTGCGAAAGCAGAGAGGCGTAGAGGCCTTTCACACGGAAGGCGTGGGCCTGTTTCCCATGGGGAAAGTGTACGTCGCCCAACCCCCACTCCCACCCCACCCCACCCCACCCCACCCCACTCCAACCCACCCCCAGCTGGAGGCGTGCGGGTTGACACCATTTTGTCCTGCCCATGGAAAATACAAAGAGGCGTACACGATTTGGGCTGTCTGGTGAAAGAATTTTGAATCGGCGCCACCCTGAGTACCTTTCCCGAAGTTTGCTTCCTAGCTGGTTAAACTCGGCATTCAGAGGCGAGATGAGAACAAACTTGCTCCACGTGCGGCGAAGTGCCTTGATGCCCTGCCCTAAATGTTTGAGCTTCTGGCCAGCGTCACGCAAGTACTTTGACACGTAGGATTCTCACTTTTACTCCAAGCTGTCCCTGTTGGCTGAAGCAGTCGGCGTGTCTGTATCGCAGCCTGGGAGGCCGGGCGTTGGGGGAGTCTGCCAAGTGACTGGCCTCCATTTATAGCTAACTGAGAAACTGCGTCGAAGCTTTCGGGAGCCTCTTACAGGGAATGGTTGCAGTTCGGAATTGGAGACTGTGCTGGCAAACGTCAGCAGCTCCTCTCCCTCAGAGGGCTCTTGGTGTGCCGACTCCTAACAGCCAGCACGGTCCCCAGCTCGCGAACGGTCCCATTGCGAGCCGGTCTCGTCCGTGAAAGAGCCACGTGAGGCTGATCTCCAAGAGTCGGGCTCCACACCTGGAGCCTTTGGGACAGGGCAGTCCTGAGCCGATGTGCCCACCAGGGGACGTGACCAAAGTTTACGTACCACAGGAAAGCGCATCAAGGCCTCGTGTTCTCTCCATGAAATGAACGTGAGCTTGAAGGGTGATGCGTCAGCGTGCACCGTGAACAGCTCGCTGGTACGCCTGTCTTTGCCCCCTCTCACGGTCTCACGCACCCGGGCTCAGTTCCGTGTAGGAATGCTGAGTGGGAGCGCCAGCCTCGCTTCTGGACTCGAAAGCCTTCCACCCCCTAATGGCAGGTTGTGTGTGTCTCTCACGTGGGGGGAGGAATGAGGTCGCCCACAGAGGTTCTGCCATGAAAGATCTATAGACGCATGCTGCTGAGGAGCTTGTTCCTCATGGAGCGTCCCCGAAGGCCAGAAGAATGCCGAAGGTCTCTTTCAAAGCTGCCAGACGCTCTGCCGTTCTAGGCCTGAGATACGGACCTTGTGACGGCACTGTAACCCCGCGAGATTCAGGAGACATCGCCAGTGCGAGTGGCAATCCGGAAGGAAGAACCTTCAAGGCGGAGGGTCCTTTCCTGTACAAAACGGCGCCCAAGTGGCTGAGGCAGGGAGCATTTTCCTTCACAGAACCGGCATCCTCGTATGCCTGTGGGTTACTCTAAAGAAACGACACTGTGAGCAACCTCTTCGAAAAGGCCTTCGCAAGCGACTTGGAGACAACAGCAGCGCAGTGGAGGCACAGACCATTGTCCTAGAGAGCAGCACAGTGTCTCTAGCAGCGATCGCTTCCGGGAGGATACTTAAGCCACACCGAGATTCCAGCAGGGAGGTTTGCCTTATAGCAGTACAACTCACTCAAGAAAGAGGGATGAGGTGTAGGGCTAATCTACGTGCGCTCACGCACTGTGTCCCCGAGAAGGTTTCACGGAGCAGAATGCATCACCGACCGCTACCACGTGTGTGCACCAAAGCAGCCCTGTGCCGTGGGTGTTCTCAGGCCGACAGCGAAGACCTAGGTGTGTGCTGCACCCGCGCTCGGTGGTTCACACGTTGCGTGACCCTGTGCCTTTGGAAGATGTTCAGAGCGGGTGGCACCTGCGTGCTGCGAGCGCAAGAGGTGTAGAGTGTAGAGGCCTTTCACACTGGAGGAAGGGCTTGCATCTCATGGAGAAAATGTGTACATCGCCCGGGAGATGGAGGCACGCTCTTGACACCATTTCCTCTGCCCGTTTAAAACACAAGTGTTTGTACTCGATCTGGGCTGCCTGGTGAAACGCTTGGCAGTCCGCATCACCCTGAGCACCTTTCCTGAAGTTTGATTCGTAGCTGGGTAAACTCGGGCTTCAGAGGCTTAGATGAGACCAAACGTGTTCAGCTTGTGGCGAAAGCCTTTGACCAGAGGCATATAAGCTTGTGCTTGGGGCGAGGGCTAGGCAAGAACGTTTACACACTGGGTTTTTATCTTTACCCTAAGCTGTCCCTTTTGGCTGCAGCAGGCGGAGAGAACCCGCGGAGAGAGAACAGCTGCGAAGTGGATGCACAGAACAGTCACCTCGATACCAGCCCCGGGCTCCCAAGCAACGATCCTTCCCCGCAGGGTACTTAACCCACCCAGGGATTCAAGCAGGGAGTTCGCCTTGTCCAACTCGCACAGGAGACTGGCATGAGACGTAGGGCTCATCTACTTGCGTTCACACTACGTGGCCCGGAGAAGTTCTCACGGAGCCGAATCCAGCACCCTTCCTCCACCACGTGTGTACACAAAGGAGCGCTGGGCAGTGGGTGTTCTCAGGCCAAGAGAGAAGCCCTTGTTCTGTGCTGCACCTGCTGGGTGGTTCAAAGGTTTTCTGACCTTCCTGCTCTGGAAGCTTTTCAGAGCTGAGGCTACGCCTGGGCTGCGAAAGCAGAGAGGCGTAGAGGCCTTTCACACGGAAGGCGTGGGCCTGTTTCCCATGGGGAAAGTGTACGTCGCCCAACCCCCACTCCCACCCCACCCCACCCCACCCCACCCCACTCCACCCCACCCCCAGCTGGAGGCGTGCGGGTTGACACCATTTTGTCCTGCCCATGGAAAATACAAAGAGGCGTACACGATTTGGGCTGTCTGGTGAAAGAATTTTGAATCGGCGGCACCCTGAGTACCTTTCCCGAAGTTTGCTTCCTAGCTGGTTAAACTCGGCATTCAGAGGCGAGATGAGAACAAACTTGCTCCGCGTGCGGCGAAGTGCCTTGATGCCCTGCCCTAAATGTTTGAGCTTCTGGCCAGCGTCACGCAAGTACTTTGACACGTAGGATTCTCACTTTTACTCCAAGCTGTCCCTGTTGGCTGAAGCAGTCGGCGTGTCTGTATCGCAGCCTGGGAGGCCGGGCGTTGGGGGAGTCTGCCAAGTGACTGGCCTCCATTTATAGCTAACTGAGAAACTGCGTCGAAGCTTTCGGGAGCCTCTTACAGGGAATGGTTGCAGTTCGGAATTGGAGACTGTGCTGGCAAACGTCAGCAGCTCCTCTCCCTCGGAGGGCTCTTGGTGTGCCGACTCCTAACAGCCAGCACGGTCCCCAGCTCGCGAACGGTCCCATTGCGAGCCGGTCTCGTCCGTGAAAGAGCCACGTGAGGCTGATCTCCAAGAGTCGGGCTCCACACCTGGAGCCTTTGGGACAGGGCAGTCCTGAGCCGATGTGCCCACCAGGGGACGCGACCAAAGTTTACGTACCACAGGAAAGCGCATCAAGGCCTCGTGTTCTCTCCATGAAATGAACGTGAGCTTGAAGGGTGATGCGTCAGCGTGCACCGTGAACAGCTCGCTGGTACGCCTGTCTTTGCCCCCTCTCACGGTCTCACGCACCGGGGCTCAGTTCCGTGCAGGAATGCTGAGTGGGAGCGCCAGCCTCGCTTCTGGACTCGAAAGCCTTCCACCCCCTAATGGCAGGTTGTGTGTGTCTCTCACGTGGGGGGAGGAATGAGGTCGCCCACAGAGGTTCTGCCATGAAAGATCTAAAGACGCACGCTGCTTAGGAGCTTGTTCCTCATGGAGCGTCCCCGAAGGCCAGAAGAATGCCGAAGGTCTCTTTCAAAGCTGCCGGACGCTCTGCCGTTCTAGGCCTGAGATAAGGACCTTGTGACGGCACTGTAACCCCGCGAGATTCAGGAGACATCGCCAGTGCGAGTGGCAATCCGGAAGGAAGAACCTTCAAGGCGGAGTGTCCTTTCCTGTACAAAACGGCGCCCAAGTGGCTGAGGCAGGGAGCATTTTCCTTCACAGAACCGGCATCCTCGTATGCCTGTGGGTTACTCTAAAGAAACGACACTGTGAGCAACCTCTTCGAAAAGGCCTTCGCAAGCGACTTGGAGACAACAGCAGCGCAGTGGAGGCACAGACCATTGTCCTAGAGAGCAGCACAGTGTCTCTAGCAGCGATCGCTTCCCGGAGGATACTTAAGCCACACCGAGATTCCAGCAGGGAGGTTTGCCTTATAGCAGTACAACTCACTCAAGAAAGAGGGATGAGGTGTAGGGCTAATCTACGTGCGCTCACGCTCTGTGTCCCCGAGAAGGTTTCACGGAGCAGAATGCATCACCGACCGCTACCACGTGTGTGCACCAAAGAAGCCCTGTGCCGTGGGTGTTCTCAGGCCGACAACGAAGACCTACGTGTGTGCTGCACCCGCGCTCGGTGGTTCACACGTTGTGTGACCCTGTGCCTTTGGAAGATGTTCAGAGCGGGTGGCACCTGCGTGCTGCGAGCGCAAGAGGTGTAGAGTGTAGAGGCCTTTCACACTGGAGGAAGGGCTTGCATCTCATGGAGAAAATGTGTACGTCGCCCGGGAGATGGAGGCACGCTCTTGACACCATTTCCTCTGCCCGTTTAAAACACAAGTGTTTGTACTCGATCTGGGCTGCCTGGTGAAACGCTTGGCAGTCCGCATCACCCTGAGCACCTTTCCTGAAGTTTGATTCGTAGCTGGGTAAACTCGGGCTTCAGAGGCTTAGACGAGACCAAACGTGTTCAGCTTGTGGCGAAAGCCTTTGACCAGAGGCATATAAGCTTGTGCTTGGGGCGAGGGCTAGGCAAGAATGTTTACACACTGGGTTTTTATCTTTACCCTAAGCTGTCCCTTTTGGCTGCAGCAGGCGGAGAGAACCCGCGGAGAGAGAACAGCTGCGAAGTGGATGCACAGAACAGTCACCTCGATACCAGCCCCGGGCTCCCAAGCAACGTTCCTTCCCCGCAGGGTACTTAACCCACCCAGGGATTCAAGCAGGGAGTTCGCCTTGTCCAACTCGCACAGGAGACTGGCATGAGACGTAGGGCTCATCTACTTGCGTTCACACTACGTGGCCCGGAGAAGTTCTCACGGAGCCGAATCCAGCACCCTTCCTCCACCACGTGTGTACACAAAGGAGCGCTGGGCAGTGGGTGTTCTCAGGCCAAGAGAGAAGCCCTTGTTCTGTGCTGCACCTGCTGGGTGGTTCAAAGGTTTTCTGACCTTCCTGCTCTGGAAGCTTTTCAGAGCTGAGGCTACGCCTGGGCTGCGAAAGCAGAGAGGCGTAGAGGCCTTTCACACGGAAGGCGTGGGCCTGTTTCCCATGGGGAAAGTGTACGTCGCCCAACCCCCACTCCCACCCCACCCCACCCCACCCCACCCCACTCCAACCCACCCCCAACTGGAGGCGTGCGGGTTGACACCATTTTGTCCTGCCCATGGAAAATACAAAGAGGTGTACACGATTTGGGCTGTCTGGTGAAAGAATTTTGAATCGGCGGCACCCTGAGTACCTTTCCCGAAGTTTGCTTCCTAGCTGGTTAAACTCGGCATTCAGAGGCGAGATGAGAACAAACTTGCTCCGCGTGCGGCGAAGTGCCTTGATGCCCTGCCCTAAATGTTTGAGCTTCTGGCCAGCCTCACGCAAGTACTTTGACACGTAGGATTCTCACTTTTACTCCAAGCTGTCCCTGTTGGCTGAAGCAGTCGGCGTGTCTGTATCGCAGCCTGGGAGGCCGGGCGTTGGGGGAGTCTGCCAAGTGACTGGCCTCCATTTATAGCTAACTGAGAAACTGCGTCGAAGCTTTCGGGAACCTCTTACAGGGAATGGTTGCAGTTCGGAATTGGAGACTGTGCTGGCAAACGTCAGCAGCTCCTCTCCCTCAGAGGGCTCTTGGTGTGCCGACTCCTAACAGCCAGCACGGTCCCCAGCTCGCGAACGGTCCCATTGCGAGCCGGTCTCGTCCGTGAAAGAGCCACGTGAGGCTGATCTCCAAGAGTCGGGCTCCACACCTGGAGCCTTTGGGACAGGGCAGTCCTGAGCCGATGTGCCCACCAGGGGACGCGACCAAAGTTTACGTACCACAGGAAAGCGCATCAAGGCCTCGTGTTCTCTCCATGAAATGAACGTGAGCTTGAAGGGTGATGCGTCAGCGTGCACCGTGAACAGCTCGCTGGTACGCCTGTCTTTGCCCCCTCTCACGGTCTCACGCACCCGGGCTCAGTTCCGTGCAGGAATGCTGAGTGGGAGCGCCAGCCTCGCTTCTGGACTCGAAAGCCTTCCACCCCCTAATGGCAGGTTGTGTGTGTCTCTCACGTGGGGGGAGGAATGAGGTCGCCCACAGAGGATCTGCCATGAAAGATCTAAAGACGCACGCTGCTGAGGAGCTTGTTCCACATGGAGATTCCCCGAAGGCCAGAAGAATGCAGAAGGTCTCTTTCAAAGCTGCCGGATGCTCTGCCATTCTAGGCCTGAGATAAGGACCTTGTGACGGCACTGTAACCCCGCGAGATTCAGGAGACATCGCCAGTGCGAGTGGCAATCCGGAAGGAAGAACCTTCAAGGCGGAGTGTCCTTTCCTGTACAAAACGGCGCCCAAGTGGCTGAGGCAGGGAGCATTTTCCTTCACAGAACCGGCATCCTCGTATGCCTGTGGGTTACTCTAAAGAAACGACACTGTGAGCAACCTCTTCGAAAAGGCCTTCGCAAGCGACTTGGAGACAACAGCAGCGCAGTGGAGGCACAGACCATTGTCCTAGAGAGCAGCACAGTGTCTCTAGCAGCGATCGCTTCCCGGAGGATACTTAAGCCACACCGAGATTCCAGCAGGGAGGTTTGCCTTATAGCAGTACAACTCACTCAAGAAAGAGGGATGAGGTGTAGGGCTAATCTACGTGCGCTCATGCTCTGTGTCCCCGAGAAGGTTTCACGGAGCAGAATGCATCACCGACCGCTACCACGTGTGTGCACCAAAGAAGCCCTGTGCCGTGGGTGTTCTCAGGCCGACAGCGAAGACCTAGGTGTGTGCTGCACCCGCGCTCGGTGGTTCACACGTTGCGTGACCCTGTGCCTTTTGAAGATGCTCAGAGCGGGTGGCACCTGCGTGCTGCGAGCGCAAGAGGTGTAGAGTGTAAAGGCCTTTCACACTGGAGGAAAGGCTTGCATCTCATGGAGAAAACGTGTACATCGCCCGGGAGATGGTGGCGCGCTCTTGACACCATTTCCTCTGCCCGTTTAAAACACAAGTGTTTGTACTCGATCTGGGCTGCCTGGTGAAACGCTTGGCAGTCCGCATCACCCTGAGCACCTTTCCTGAAGTTTGATTCGTAGCTGGGTAAACTCGGGCTTCAGAGGCTTAGATGAGACCAAACGTGTTCAGCTTGTGGCGAAAGCCTTTGACCAGAGGCATATAAGCTTGTGCTTGGGGCGAGGGCTAGGCAAGAACGTTTACACACTGGGTTTTTATCTTTACCCTAAGCTGTCCCTTTTGGCTGCAGCAGGCGGAGAGAACCCGCGGAGAGAGAACAGCTGCGAAGTGGATGCACAGAACAGTCACCTCGATACCAGCCCCGGGCTCCCAAGCAACGATCCTTCCCCGCAGGGTACTTAACCCACCCAGGGATTCAAGCAGGGAGTTCGCCTTGTCCAACTCGCACAGGAGACTGGCATGAGACGTAGGGCTCATCTACTTGCGTTCACACTACGTGGCCCGGAGAAGTTCTCACGGAGCCGAATCCAGCACCCTTCCTCCACCACGTGTGTACACAAAGGAGCGCTGGGCAGTGGGTGTTCTCAGGCCAAGAGAGAAGCCCTTGTTCTGTGCTGCACCTGCTGGGTGGTTCAAAGGTTTTCTGACCTTCCTGCTCTGGAAGCTTTTCAGAGCTGAGGCTACGCCTGGGCTGCGAAAGCAGAGAGGCGTAGAGGCCTTTCACACGGAAGGCGTGGGCCTGTTTCCCATGGGGAAAGTGTACGTCGCCCAACCCCCACTCCCACCCCACCCCACCCCACCCCACCCCACTCCAACCCACCCCCAGCTGGAGGCGTGCGGGTTGACACCATTTTGTCCTGCCCATGGAAAATACAAAGAGGCGTACACGATTTGGGCTGTCTGGTGAAAGAATTTTGAATCGGCGCCACCCTGAGTACCTTTCCCGAAGTTTGCTTCCTAGCTGGTTAAACTCGGCATTCAGAGGCGAGATGAGAACAAACTTGCTCCACGTGCGGCGAAGTGCCTTGATGCCCTGCCCTAAATGTTTGAGCTTCTGGCCAGCGTCACGCAAGTACTTTGACACGTAGGATTCTCACTTTTACTCCAAGCTGTCCCTGTTGGCTGAAGCAGTCGGCGTGTCTGTATCGCAGCCTGGGAGGCCGGGCGTTGGGGGAGTCTGCCAAGTGACTGGCCTCCATTTATAGCTAACTGAGAAACTGCGTCGAAGCTTTCGGGAGCCTCTTACAGGGAATGGTTGCAGTTCGGAATTGGAGACTGTGCTGGCAAACGTCAGCAGCTCCTCTCCCTCAGAGGGCTCTTGGTGTGCCGACTCCTAACAGCCAGCACGGTCCCCAGCTCGCGAACGGTCCCATTGCGAGCCGGTCTCGTCCGTGAAAGAGCCACGTGAGGCTGATCTCCAAGAGTCGGGCTCCACACCTGGAGCCTTTGGGACAGGGCAGTCCTGAGCCGATGTGCCCACCAGGGGACGTGACCAAAGTTTACGTACCACAGGAAAGCGCATCAAGGCCTCGTGTTCTCTCCATGAAATGAACGTGAGCTTGAAGGGTGATGCGTCAGCGTGCACCGTGAACAGCTCGCTGGTACGCCTGTCTTTGCCCCCTCTCACGGTCTCACGCACCCGGGCTCAGTTCCGTGTAGGAATGCTGAGTGGGAGCGCCAGCCTCGCTTCTGGACTCGAAAGCCTTCCACCCCCTAATGGCAGGTTGTGTGTGTCTCTCACGTGGGGGGAGGAATGAGGTCGCCCACAGAGGTTCTGCCATGAAAGATCTATAGACGCATGCTGCTGAGGAGCTTGTTCCTCATGGAGCGTCCCCGAAGGCCAGAAGAATGCCGAAGGTCTCTTTCAAAGCTGCCAGACGCTCTGCCGTTCTAGGCCTGAGATACGGACCTTGTGACGGCACTGTAACCCCGCGAGATTCAGGAGACATCGCCAGTGCGAGTGGCAATCCGGAAGGAAGAACCTTCAAGGCGGAGGGTCCTTTCCTGTACAAAACGGCGCCCAAGTGGCTGAGGCAGGGAGCATTTTCCTTCACAGAACCGGCATCCTCGTATGCCTGTGGGTTACTCTAAAGAAACGACACTGTGAGCAACCTCTTCGAAAAGGCCTTCGCAAGCGACTTGGAGACAACAGCAGCGCAGTGGAGGCACAGACCATTGTCCTAGAGAGCAGCACAGTGTCTCTAGCAGCGATCGCTTCCGGGAGGATACTTAAGCCACACCGAGATTCCAGCAGGGAGGTTTGCCTTATAGCAGTACAACTCACTCAAGAAAGAGGGATGAGGTGTAGGGCTAATCTACGTGCGCTCACGCACTGTGTCCCCGAGAAGGTTTCACGGAGCAGAATGCATCACCGACCGCTACCACGTGTGTGCACCAAAGCAGCCCTGTGCCGTGGGTGTTCTCAGGCCGACAGCGAAGACCTAGGTGTGTGCTGCACCCGCGCTCGGTGGTTCACACGTTGCGTGACCCTGTGCCTTTGGAAGATGTTCAGAGCGGGTGGCACCTGCGTGCTGCGAGCGCAAGAGGTGTAGAGTGTAAAGGCCTTTCACACTGGAGGAAAGGCTTGCATCTCATGGAGAAAATGTGTACGTCGCCCGGGAGATGGAGGCGCGCTCTTGACACCATTTCCTCTGCCCGTTTAAAACACAAGTGTTTGTACTCGATCTGGGCTGCCTGGTGAAACGCTTGGCAGTCCGCATCACCCTGAGCACCTTTCCTGAAGTTTGATTCGTAGCTGGGTAAACTCGGGCTTCAGAGGCTTAGATGAGACCAAACGTGTTCAGCTTGTGGCGAAAGCCTTTGACCAGAGGCATATAAGCTTGTGCTTGGGGCGAGGGCTAGGCAAGAACGTTTACACACTGGGTTTTTATCTTTACCCTAAGCTGTCCCTTTTGGCTGCAGCAGGCGGAGAGAACCCGCGGAGAGAGAACAGCTGCGAAGTGGATGCACAGAACAGTCACCTCGATACCAGCCCCGGGCTCCCAAGCAACGATCCTTCCCCGCAGGGTACTTAACCCACCCAGGGATTCAAGCAGGGAGTTCGCCTTGTCCAACTCGCACAGGAGACTGGCATGAGACGTAGGGCTCATCTACTTGCGTTCACACTACGTGGCCCGGAGAAGTTCTCACGGAGCCGAATCCAGCACCCTTCCTCCACCACGTGTGTACACAAAGGAGCGCTGGGCAGTGGGTGTTCTCAGGCCAAGAGAGAAGCCCTTGTTCTGTGCTGCACCTGCTGGGTGGTTCAAAGGTTTTCTGACCTTCCTGCTCTGGAAGCTTTTCAGAGCTGAGGCTACGCCTGGGCTGCGAAAGCAGAGAGGCGTAGAGGCCTTTCACACGGAAGGCGTGGGCCTGTTTCCCATGGGGAAAGTGTACGTCGCCCAACCCCCACTCCCACCCCACCCCACCCCACCCCACCCCACTCCACCCCACCCCCAGCTGGAGGCGTGCGGGTTGACACCATTTTGTCCTGCCCATGGAAAATACAAAGAGGCGTACACGATTTGGGCTGTCTGGTGAAAGAATTTTGAATCGGCGGCACCCTGAGTACCTTTCCCGAAGTTTGCTTCCTAGCTGGTTAAACTCGGCATTCAGAGGCGAGATGAGAACAAACTTGCTCCGCGTGCGGCGAAGTGCCTTGATGCCCTGCCCTAAATGTTTGAGCTTCTGGCCAGCGTCACGCAAGTACTTTGACACGTAGGATTCTCACTTTTACTCCAAGCTGTCCCTGTTGGCTGAAGCAGTCGGCGTGTCTGTATCGCAGCCTGGGAGGCCGGGCGTTGGGGGAGTCTGCCAAGTGACTGGCCTCCATTTATAGCTAACTGAGAAACTGCGTCGAAGCTTTCGGGAGCCTCTTACAGGGAATGGTTGCAGTTCGGAATTGGAGACTGTGCTGGCAAACGTCAGCAGCTCCTCTCCCTCGGAGGGCTCTTGGTGTGCCGACTCCTAACAGCCAGCACGGTCCCCAGCTCGCGAACGGTCCCATTGCGAGCCGGTCTCGTCCGTGAAAGAGCCACGTGAGGCTGATCTCCAAGAGTCGGGCTCCACACCTGGAGCCTTTGGGACAGGGCAGTCCTGAGCCGATGTGCCCACCAGGGGACGCGACCAAAGTTTACGTACCACAGGAAAGCGCATCAAGGCCTCGTGTTCTCTCCATGAAATGAACGTGAGCTTGAAGGGTGATGCGTCAGCGTGCACCGTGAACAGCTCGCTGGTACGCCTGTCTTTGCCCCCTCTCACGGTCTCACGCACCGGGGCTCAGTTCCGTGCAGGAATGCTGAGTGGGAGCGCCAGCCTCGCTTCTGGACTCGAAAGCCTTCCACCCCCTAATGGCAGGTTGTGTGTGTCTCTCACGTGGGGGGAGGAATGAGGTCGCCCACAGAGGTTCTGCCATGAAAGATCTAAAGACGCACGCTGCTTAGGAGCTTGTTCCTCATGGAGCGTCCCCGAAGGCCAGAAGAATGCCGAAGGTCTCTTTCAAAGCTGCCGGACGCTCTGCCGTTCTAGGCCTGAGATAAGGACCTTGTGACGGCACTGTAACCCCGCGAGATTCAGGAGACATCGCCAGTGCGAGTGGCAATCCGGAAGGAAGAACCTTCAAGGCGGAGTGTCCTTTCCTGTACAAAACGGCGCCCAAGTGGCTGAGGCAGGGAGCATTTTCCTTCACAGAACCGGCATCCTCGTATGCCTGTGGGTTACTCTAAAGAAACGACACTGTGAGCAACCTCTTCGAAAAGGCCTTCGCAAGCGACTTGGAGACAACAGCAGCGCAGTGGAGGCACAGACCATTGTCCTAGAGAGCAGCACAGTGTCTCTAGCAGCGATCGCTTCCCGGAGGATACTTAAGCCACACCGAGATTCCAGCAGGGAGGTTTGCCTTATAGCAGTACAACTCACTCAAGAAAGAGGGATGAGGTGTAGGGCTAATCTACGTGCGCTCACGCTCTGTGTCCCCGAGAAGGTTTCACGGAGCAGAATGCATCACCGACCGCTACCACGTGTGTGCACCAAAGAAGCCCTGTGCCGTGGGTGTTCTCAGGCCGACAACGAAGACCTACGTGTGTGCTGCACCCGCGCTCGGTGGTTCACACGTTGTGTGACCCTGTGCCTTTGGAAGATGTTCAGAGCGGGTGGCACCTGCGTGCTGCGAGCGCAAGAGGTGTAGAGTGTAGAGGCCTTTCACACTGGAGGAAGGGCTTGCATCTCATGGAGAAAATGTGTACGTCGCCCGGGAGATGGAGGCACGCTCTTGACACCATTTCCTCTGCCCGTTTAAAACACAAGTGTTTGTACTCGATCTGGGCTGCCTGGTGAAACGCTTGGCAGTCCGCATCACCCTGAGCACCTTTCCTGAAGTTTGATTCGTAGCTGGGTAAACTCGGGCTTCAGAGGCTTAGACGAGACCAAACGTGTTCAGCTTGTGGCGAAAGCCTTTGACCAGAGGCATATAAGCTTGTGCTTGGGGCGAGGGCTAGGCAAGAATGTTTACACACTGGGTTTTTATCTTTACCCTAAGCTGTCCCTTTTGGCTGCAGCAGGCGGAGAGAACCCGCGGAGAGAGAACAGCTGCGAAGTGGATGCACAGAACAGTCACCTCGATACCAGCCCCGGGCTCCCAAGCAACGTTCCTTCCCCGCAGGGTACTTAACCCACCCAGGGATTCAAGCAGGGAGTTCGCCTTGTCCAACTCGCACAGGAGACTGGCATGAGACGTAGGGCTCATCTACTTGCGTTCACACTACGTGGCCCGGAGAAGTTCTCACGGAGCCGAATCCAGCACCCTTCCTCCACCACGTGTGTACACAAAGGAGCGCTGGGCAGTGGGTGTTCTCAGGCCAAGAGAGAAGCCCTTGTTCTGTGCTGCACCTGCTGGGTGGTTCAAAGGTTTTCTGACCTTCCTGCTCTGGAAGCTTTTCAGAGCTGAGGCTACGCCTGGGCTGCGAAAGCAGAGAGGCGTAGAGGCCTTTCACACGGAAGGCGTGGGCCTGTTTCCCATGGGGAAAGTGTACGTCGCCCAACCCCCACTCCCACCCCACCCCACCCCACCCCACCCCACTCCAACCCACGCCCAGCTGGAGGCGTGCGGGTTGACACCATTTTGTCCTGCCCATGGAAAATACAAAGAGGCGTACACGATTTGGGCTGTCTGGTGAAAGAATTTTGAATCGGCGGCACCCTGAGTACCTTTCCCGAAGTTTGCTTCCTAGCTGGTTAATCTCGGCATTCAGAGGCGAGATGAGAACAAACTTGCTCCGCGTGCGGCGAAGTGCCTTGATGCCCTGCCCTAAATGTTTGAGCTTCTGGCCAGCGTCACGCAAGTACTTTGACACGTAGGATTCTCACTTTTACTCCAAGCTGTCCCTGTTGGCTGAAGCAGTCGGCGTGTCTGTATCGCAGCCTGGGAGGCCGGGCGTTGGGGGAGTCTGCCAAGTGACTGGCCTCCATTTATAGCTAACTGAGAAACTGCGTCGAAGCTTTCGGGAGCCTCTTACAGGGAATGGTTGCAGTTCGGAATTGGAGACTGTGCTGGCAAACGTCAGCAGCTCCTCTCCCTCAGAGGGCTCTTGGTGTGCCGACTCCTAACATCCAGCACGGTCCCCAGCTCGCGAACGGTCCCATTGCGAGCCGGTCTCGTCCGTGAAAGAGCCACGTGAGGCTGATCTCCAAGAGTCGGGCTCCACACCTGGAGCCTTTGGGACAGGGCAGTCCTGAGCCGATGTGCCCACCAGGGGACGCGACCAAAGTTTACGTACCACAGGAAAGCGCATCAAGGCCTCGTGTTCTCTCCATGAAATGAACGTGAGCTTGGAGGGTGATGCGTCAGAGTAAACTGTGAACAGCTCGCTGGTACGCCTGTCTTTGCCCCCTCTCACGGTCTCACGCACCCGGGCTCAGTTCCGTGTAGGAATGCTGAGTGGGAGCGCCAGCCTCGCTTCTGGACTCGAAAGCCTTCCACCCCCTAATGGCAGGTTGTGTGTGTCTCTCACGTGGGGGGAGGAATGAGGTCGCCCACAGAGGATCTGCCATGAAAGATCTAAAGACGCACGCTGCTGAGGAGCTTGTTCCTCATGGAGCGTCCCCGAAGGCCAGAAGAATGCAGAAGGTCTCTTTCAAAGCTGCTGGATGCTCTGCCGTTCTAGGCCTGAGATAAGGACCTTGTGACGGCACTGTAACCCCGCGAGATTCAGGAGACATCGCCAGTGCGAGTGGCAATCCGGAAGGAAGAACCTTCAAGGCGGAGTGTCCTTTCCTGTACAAAACGGCGCCCAAGTGGCTGAGGCAGGGAGCATTTTCCTTCACAGAACCGGCATCCTCGTATGCCTGTGGGTTACTCTAAAGAAACGACACTGTGAGCAACCTCTTCGAAAAGGCCTTCGCAAGCGACTTGGAGACAACAGCAGCGCAGTGGAGGCACAGACCATTGTCCTAGAGAGCAGCACAGTGTCTCTAGCAGCGATCGCTTCCCGGAGGATACTGAAGCCACACCGAGATTCCAGCAGGGAGGTTTGCCTTATAGCAGTACAACTCACTCAAGAAAGAGGGATGAGGTGTAGGGCTAATCTACGTGCGCTCATGCTCTGTGTCCCCGAGAAGGTTTCACGGAGCAGAATGCATCACCGACCGCTACCACGTGTGTGCACCAAAGAAGCCCTGTGCCGTGGGTGTTCTCAGGCCGACAGCGAAGACCTAGGTGTGTGCTGCACCCGCGCTCGGTGGTTCACACGTTGCGTGACCCTGTGCCTTTTGAAGATGCTCAGAGTGGGTGGCACCTGCGTGCTGCGAGCGCAAGAGGTGTAGAGTGTAAAGGCCTTTCACACTGGAGGAAAGGCTTGCATCTCATGGAGAAAACGTGTACATCGCCCGGGAGATGGTGGCGCGCTCTTGACACCATTTCCTCTGCCCGTTTAAAACACAAGTGTTTGTACTCGATCTGGGCTGCCTGGTGAAACGCTTGGCAGTCCGCATCACCCTGAGCACCTTTCCTGAAGTTTGATTCGTAGCTGGGTAAACTCGGGCTTCAGAGGCTTAGATGAGACCAAACGTGTTCAGCTTGTGGCGAAAGCCTTTGACCAGAGGCATATAAGCTTGTGCTTGGGGCGAGGGCTAGGCAAGAACGTTTACACACTGGGTTTTTATCTTTACCCTAAGCTGTCCCTTTTGGCTGCAGCAGGCGGAGAGAACCCGCGGAGAGAGAACAGCTGCGAAGTGGATGCACAGAACAGTCACCTCGATACCAGCCCCGGGCTCCCAAGCAACGATCCTTCCCCGCAGGGTACTTAACCCACCCAGGGATTCAAGCAGGGAGTTCGCCTTGTCCAACTCGCACAGGAGACTGGCATGAGACGTAGGGCTCATCTACTTGCATTCACACTACGTGGCCCGGAGAAGTTCTCACAGAGCCGAATCCAGCACCCTTCCTCCACCACGTGTGTACACAAAGGAGCGCTGGGCAGTGGGTGTTCTCAGGCCAAGAGAGAAGCCCTTGTTCTGTGCTGCACCTGCTGGGTGGTTCAAAGGTTTTCTGACCTTCCTGCTCTGGAAGCTTTTCAGAGCTGAGGATACGCCTGGGCTGCGAAAGCAGAGAGGCGTAGAGGCCTTTCACACGGAAGGCGTGGGTCTATTTCCCATGGGGAAAGTGTACGTCGCCCAACCCCCACTCCCACCCCACCCCACCCCACCCCACCCCACTCCAACCCACCCCCAGCTGGAGGCGTGCGGGTTGACACCATTTTGTCCTGCCCATGGAAAATACAAAGAGGCGTACACGATTTGGGCTGTCTGGTGAAAGAATTTTGAATCGGCGGCACCCTGAGTACCTTTCCCAAAGTTTGCTTCCTAGCTGGTTAAACTCGGCATTCAGAGGCGAGATGAGAACAAACTTGCTCCGCGTGCGGCGAAGTGCCTTGATGCCCTGCCCTAAATGTTTGAGCTTCTGGCCAGCGTCACGCAAGTACTTTGACACGTAGGATTCTCACTTTTACTCCAAGCTGTCCCTGTTGGCTGAAGCAGTCGGCGTGTCTGTATCGCAGCCTGGGAGGCCGGGCGTTGGGGGAGTCTGCCAAGTGACTGGCCTCCATTTATAGCTAACTGAGAAACTGCGTCGAAGCTTTCGGGAGCCTCTTACAGGGAATGGTTGCAGTTCGGAATTGGAGACTGTGCTGGCAAACGTCAGCAGCTCCTCTCCCTCAGAGGGCTCTTGGTGTGCCGACTCCTAACAGCCAGCACGGTCCCCAGCTCGCGAACGGTCCCATTGCGAGCCGGTCTCGTCCGTGAAAGAGCCACGTGAGGCTGATCTCCAACAGTCGGGCTCCACACCTGGAGCCTTTGGGACAGGGCAGTCCTGAGCCGATGTGCCCACCAGGGGATGCGACCAAAGTTTACGTACCACAGGAAAGCGCATCAAGGCCTCGTGTTCTCTCCATGAAATGAACGTGAGCTTGGAGGGTGATGCGTCACAGTAAACTGTGAACAGCTCGCTGGTACGCCTGTCTTTGCCCCCTCTCACGGTCTCACGCACCCGGGCTCAGTTCCGTGTAGGAATGCTGAGTGGGAGCGCCAGCCTCGCTTCTGGACTCGAAAGCCTTCCACCCCCTAATGGCAGGTTGTGTGTGTCTCTCACGTGGGGGGAGGAATGAGGTCGCCCACAGAGGTTCTGCCATGAAAGATCTATAGACGCATGCTGCTGAGGAGCTTGTTCCTCATGGAGCGTCCCCGAAGGCCAGAAGAATGCCGAAGGTCTCTTTCAAAGCTGCCGGATGCTCTGCCGTTCTAGGCCTGAGATACGGACCTTGTGACGGCACTGTAACCCCGCGAGATTCAGGAGACATCGCCAGTGCGAGTGGCAATCCGGAAGGAAGAACCTTCAAGGCGGAGGGTCCTTTCCTGTACAAAACGGCGCCCAAGTGGCTGAGGCAGGGAGCATTTTCCTTCACAGAACCGGCATCCTCGTATGCCTGTGGGTTACTCTAAAGAAACGACACTGTGAGCAACCTCTTCGAAAAGGCCTTCGCAAGCGACTTGGAGACAACAGCAGCGCAGTGGAGGCACAGACCATTGTCCTAGAGAGCAGCACAGGGTCTCTAGCAGCGATCGCTTCCGGGAGGATACTTAAGCCACACCGAGATTCCAGCAGGGAGGTTTGCCTTATAGCAGTACAACTCACTCAAGAAAGAGGGATGAGGTGTAGGGCTAATCTACGTGCGTTCACGCACTGTGTCCCCGAGAAGGTTTCACGGAGCAGAATGCATCACCGACCGCTACCACGTGTGTGCACCAAAGAAGCCCTGTGCCGTGGGTGTTCTCAGGCCGACAGCGAAGACCTAGGTGTGTGCTGCACCCGCGCTCGGTGGTTCACACGTTGCGTGACCCTGTGCCTTTGGAAGATGTTCAGAGCGGGTGGCACCTGCGTGCTGCGAGCGCAAGAGGTGTAGAGTGTAGAGGCCTTTCACACTGGAGGAAGGGCTTGCATCTCATGGAGAAAATGTGTACATCGCCCGGGAGATGGAGGCACGCTCTTGACACCATTTCCTCTGCCCGTTTAAAACACAAGTGTTTGTACTCGATCTGGGCTGCCTGGTGAAACGCTTGGCAGTCCGCATCACCCTGAGCACCTTTCCTGAAGTTTGATTCGTAGCTGGGTAAACTCGGGCTTCAGAGGCTTAGATGAGACCAAACGTGTTCAGCTTGTGGCGAAAGCCTTTGACCAGAGGCATATAAGCTTGTGCTTGGGGCGAGGGCTAGGCAAGAACGTTTACACACTGGGTTTTTATCTTTACCCTAAGCTGTCCCTTTTGGCTGCAGCAGGCGGAGAGAACCCGCGGAGAGAGAACAGCTGCGAAGTGGATGCACAGAACAGTCACCTCGATACCAGCCCCGGGCTCCCAAGCAACGATCCTTCCCCGCAGGGTACTTAACCCACCCAGGGATTCAAGCAGGGAGTTCGCCTTGTCCAACTCGCACAGGAGACTGGCATGAGACGTAGGGCTCATCTACTTGCGTTCACACTACGTGGCCCGGAGAAGTTCTCACGGAGCCGAATCCAGCACCCTTCCTCCACCACGTGTGTACACAAAGGAGCGCTGGGCAGTGGGTGTTCTCAGGCCAAGAGAGAAGCCCTTGTTCTGTGCTGCACCTGCTGGGTGGTTCAAAGGTTTTCTGACCTTCCTGCTCTGGAAGCTTTTCAGAGCTGAGGCTACGCCTGGGCTGCGAAAGCAGAGAGGCGTAGAGGCCTTTCACACGGAAGGCGTGGGCCTGTTTCCCATGGGGAAAGTGTACGTCGCCCAACCCCCACTCCCACCCCACCCCACCCCACCCCACCCCACTCCACCCCACCCCCAGCTGGAGGCGTGCGGGTTGACACCATTTTGTCCTGCCCATGGAAAATACAAAGAGGCGTACACGATTTGGGCTGTCTGGTGAAAGAATTTTGAATCGGCGGCACCCTGAGTACCTTTCCCGAAGTTTGCTTCCTAGCTGGTTAAACTCGGCATTCAGAGGCGAGATGAGAACAAACTTGCTCCGCGTGCGGCGAAGTGCCTTGATGCCCTGCCCTAAATGTTTGAGCTTCTGGCCAGCGTCACGCAAGTACTTTGACACGTAGGATTCTCACTTTTACTCCAAGCTGTCCCTGTTGGCTGAAGCAGTCGGCGTGTCTGTATCGCAGCCTGGGAGGCCGGGCGTTGGGGGAGTCTGCCAAGTGACTGGCCTCCATTTATAGCTAACTGAGAAACTGCGTCGAAGCTTTCGGGAGCCTCTTACAGGGAATGGTTGCAGTTCGGAATTGGAGACTGTGCTGGCAAACGTCAGCAGCTCCTCTCCCTCGGAGGGCTCTTGGTGTGCCGACTCCTAACAGCCAGCACGGTCCCCAGCTCGCGAACGGTCCCATTGCGAGCCGGTCTCGTCCGTGAAAGAGCCACGTGAGGCTGATCTCCAAGAGTCGGGCTCCACACCTGGAGCCTTTGGGACAGGGCAGTCCTGAGCCGATGTGCCCACCAGGGGACGCGACCAAAGTTTACGTACCACAGGAAAGCGCATCAAGGCCTCGTGTTCTCTCCATGAAATGAACGTGAGCTTGAAGGGTGATGCGTCAGCGTGCACCGTGAACAGCTCGCTGGTACGCCTGTCTTTGCCCCCTCTCACGGTCTCACGCACCGGGGCTCAGTTCCGTGCAGGAATGCTGAGTGGGAGCGCCAGCGTCGCTTCTGGACGCTAAAGCCTTCCACCCCCTAATGGCAGGTTGTGTGTGTCTCTCACGTGGGGGGAGGAATGAGGTCGCCCACAGGGGTTCTGCCATGAAAGATCTAAAGACGCACGCTGCTTAGGAGCTTGTTCCTCATGGAGCGTCCCCGAAGGCCAGAAGAATGCCGAAGGTCTCTTTCAAAGCTGCCGGACGCTCTGCCGTTCTAGGCCTGAGATAAGGACCTTGTGACGGCACTGTAACCCCGCGAGATTCAGGAGACATCGCCAGTGCGAGTGGCAATCCGGAAGGAAGAACCTTCAAGGCGGAGTGTCCTTTCCTGTACAAAACGGCGCCCAAGTGGCTGAGGCAGGGAGCATTTTCCTTCACAGAACCGGCATCCTCGTATGCCTGTGGGTTACTCTAAAGAAACGACA
Organism: Orcinus orca; assembly: GCF_937001465.1. Classification (NCBI taxonomy): domain Eukaryota; kingdom Metazoa; phylum Chordata; class Mammalia; order Artiodactyla; family Delphinidae; genus Orcinus; species Orcinus orca. The sequence continues at coordinate 2,306,874 of NC_064572.1, read as the reverse complement.
CTGTGAGCAACCTCTTCGAAAAGGCCTTCGCAAGCGACTTGGAGACAACAGCAGCGCAGTGGAGGCACAGACCATTGTCCTAGAGAGCAGCACAGTGTCTCTAGCAGCGATCGCTTCCCGGAGGATACTTAAGCCACACCGAGATTCCAGCAGGGAGGTTTGCCTTATAGCAGTACAACTCACTCAAGAAAGAGGGATGAGGTGTAGGGCTAATCTACGTGCGCTCACGCTCTGTGTCCCCGAGAAGGTTTCACGGAGCAGAATGCATCACCGACCGCTACCACGTGTGTGCACCAAAGAAGCCCTGTGCCGTGGGTGTTCTCAGGCCGACAACGAAGACCTACGTGTGTGCTGCACCCGCGCTCGGTGGTTCACACGTTGTGTGACCCTGTGCCTTTGGAAGATGTTCAGAGCGGGTGGCACCTGCGTGCTGCGAGCGCAAGAGGTGTAGAGTGTAGAGGCCTTTCACACTGGAGGAAGGGCTTGCATCTCATGGAGAAAATGTGTACGTCGCCCGGGAGATGGAGGCACGCTCTTGACACCATTTCCTCTGCCCGTTTAAAACACAAGTGTTTGTACTCGATCTGGGCTGCCTGGTGAAACGCTTGGCAGTCCGCATCACCCTGAGCACCTTTCCTGAAGTTTGATTCGTAGCTGGGTAAACTCGGGCTTCAGAGGCTTAGACGAGACCAAACGTGTTCAGCTTGTGGCGAAAGCCTTTGACCAGAGGCATATAAGCTTGTGCTTGGGGCGAGGGCTAGGCAAGAATGTTTACACACTGGGTTTTTATCTTTACCCTAAGCTGTCCCTTTTGGCTGCAGCAGGCGGAGAGAACCCGCGGAGAGAGAACAGCTGCGAAGTGGATGCACAGAACAGTCACCTCGATACCAGCCCCGGGCTCCCAAGCAACGATCCTTCCCCGCAGGGTACTTAACCCACCCAGGGATTCAAGCAGGGAGTTCGCCTTGTCCAACTCGCACAGGAGACTGGCATGAGACGTAGGGCTCATCTACTTGCGTTCACACTACGTGGCCCGGAGAAGTTCTCACGGAGCCGAATCCAGCACCCTTCCTCCACCACGTGTGTACACAAAGGAGCGCTGGGCAGTGGGTGTTCTCAGGCCAAGAGAGAAGCCCTTGTTCTGTGCTGCACCTGCTGGGTGGTTCAAAGGTTTTCTGACCTTCCTGCTCTGGAAGCTTTTCAGAGCTGAGGCTACGCCTGGGCTGCGAAAGCAGAGAGGCGTAGAGGCCTTTCACACGGAAGGCGTGGGCCTGTTTCCCATGGGGAAAGTGTACGTCGCCCAACCCCCACTCCCACCCCACCCCACCCCACCCCACCCCACTCCAACCCACGCCCAGCTGGAGGCGTGCGGGTTGACAACATTTTGTCCTGCCCATGGAAAATACAAAGAGGCATACACGATTTGGGCTGTCTGGTGAAAGAATTTTGAATCGGCGGCACCCTGAGTACCTTTCCCGAAGTTTGCTTCCTAGCTGGTTAATCTCGGCATTCAGAGGCGAGATGAGAACAAACTTGCTCCGCGTGCGGCGAAGTGCCTTGATGCCCTGCCCTAAATGTTTGAGCTTCTGGCCAGCGTCACGCAAGTAGTTTGACACGTAGGATTCTCACTTTTACTCCAAGCTGTCCCTGTTGGCTGAAGCAGTCGGCGTGTCTGTATCGCAGCCTGGGAGGCCGGGCGTTGGGGGAGTCTGCCAAGTGACTGGCCTCCATTTATAGCTAACTGAGAAACTGCGTCGAAGCTTTCGGGAGCCTCTTACAGGGAATGGTTGCAGTTCGGAATTGGAGACTGTGCTGGCAAACGTCAGCAGCTCCTCTCCCTCAGAGGGCTCTTGGTGTGCCGACTCCTAACATCCAGCACGGTCCCCAGCTCGCGAACGGTCCCATTGCGAGCCGGTCTCGTCCGTGAAAGAGCCACGTGAGGCTGATCTCCAAGAGTCGGGCTCCACACCTGGAGCCTTTGGGACAGGGCAGTCCTGAGCCGATGTGCCCACCAGGGGACGCGACCAAAGTTTACGTACCACAGGAAAGCGCATCAAGGCCTCGTGTTCTCTCCATGAAATGAACGTGAGCTTGGAGGGTGATGCGTCAGAGTAAACTGTGAACAGCTCGCTGGTACGCCTGTCTTTGCCCCCTCTCACGGTCTCACGCACCCGGGCTCAGTTCCGTGTAGGAATGCTGAGTGGGAGCGCCAGCCTCGCGTCTGGACTCGAAAGCCTTCCACCCCCTAATGGCAGGTTGTGTGTGTCTCTCACGTGGGGGGAGGAATGTGGTCGCCCACAGAGGATCTGCCATGAAAGATCTAAAGACGCACGCTGCTGAGGAGCTTGTTCCTCATGGAGCGTCCCCGAAGGCCAGAAGAATGCAGAAGGTCTCTTTCAAAGCTGCTGGATGCTCTGCCGTTCTAGGCCTGAGATAAGGACCTTGTGACGGCACTGTAACCCCGCGAGATTCAGGAGACATCGCCAGTGCGAGTGGCAATCCGGAAGGAAGAACCTTCAAGGCGGAGTGTCCTTTCCTGTACAAAACGGCGCCCAAGTGGCTGAGGCAGGGAGCATTTTCCTTCACAGAACCGGCATCCTCGTATGCCTGTGGGTTACTCTAAAGAAACGACACTGTGAGCAACCTCTTCGAAAAGGCCTTCGCAAGCGACTTGGAGACAACAGCAGCGCAGTGGAGGCACAGACCATTGTCCTAGAGAGCAGCACAGTGTCTCTAGCAGCGATCGCTTCCCGGAGGATACTTAAGCCACACCGAGATTCCAGCAGGGAGGTTTGCCTTATAGCAGTACAACTCACTCAAGAAAGAGGGATGAGGTGTAGGGCTAATCTACGTGCGCTCATGCTCTGTGTCCCCGAGAAGGTTTCACGGAGCAGAATGCATCACCGACCGCTACCACGTGTGTGCACCAAAGAAGCCCTGTGCCGTGGGTGTTCTCAGGCCGACAGCGAAGACCTAGGTGTGTGCTGCACCCGCGCTCGGTGGTTCACACGTTGCGTGACCCTGTGCCTTTTGAAGATGCTCAGAGTGGGTGGCACCTGCGTGCTGCGAGCGCAAGAGGTGTAGAGTGTAAAGGCCTTTCACACTGGAGGAAAGGCTTGCATCTCATGGAGAAAACGTGTACATCGCCCGGGAGATGGTGGCGCGCTCTTGACACCATTTCCTCTGCCCGTTTAAAACACAAGTGTTTGTACTCGATCTGGGCTGCCTGGTGAAACGCTTGGCAGTCCGCATCACCCTGAGCACCTTTCCTGAAGTTTGATTCGTAGCTGGGTAAACTCGGGCTTCAGAGGCTTAGATGAGACCAAACGTGTTCAGCTTGTGGCGAAAGCCTTTGACCAGAGGCATATAAGCTTGTGCTTGGGGCGAGGGCTAGGCAAGAACGTTTACACACTGGGTTTTTATCTTTACCCTAAGCTGTCCCTTTTGGCTGCAGCAGGCGGAGAGAACCCGCGGAGAGAGAACAGCTGCGAAGTGGATGCACAGAACAGTCACCTCGATACCAGCCCCGGGCTCCCAAGCAACGATCCTTCCCCGCAGGGTACTTAACCCACCCAGGGATTCAAGCAGGGAGTTCGCCTTGTCCAACTCGCACAGGAGACTGGCATGAGACGTAGGGCTCATCTACTTGCGTTCACACTACGTGGCCCGGAGAAGTTCTCACAGAGCCGAATCCAGCACCCTTCCTCCACCACGTGTGTACACAAAGGAGCGCTGGGCAGTGGGTGTTCTCAGGCCAAGAGAGAAGCCCTTGTTCTGTGCTGCACCTGCTGGGTGGTTCAAAGGTTTTCTGACCTTCCTGCTCTGGAAGCTTTTCAGAGCTGAGGCTACGCCTGGGCTGCGAAAGCAGAGAGGCGTAGAGGCCTTTCACACGGAAGGCGTGGGTCTATTTCCCATGGGGAAAGTGTACGTCGCCCAACCCCCACTCCCACCCCACCCCACCCCACCCCACCCCACTCCAACCCACCCCCAGCTGGAGGCGTGCGGGTTGACACCATTTTGTCCTGCCCATGGAAAATACAAAGAGGCGTACACGATTTGGGCTGTCTGGTGAAAGAATTTTGAATCGGCGGCACCCTGAGTACCTTTCCCAAAGTTTGCTTCCTAGCTGGTTAAACTCGGCATTCAGAGGCGAGATGAGAACAAACTTGCTCCGCGTGCGGCGAAGTGCCTTGATGCCCTGCCCTAAATGTTTGAGCTTCTGGCCAGCGTCACGCAAGTACTTTGACACGTAGGATTCTCACTTTTACTCCAAGCTGTCCCTGTTGGCTGAAGCAGTCGGCGTGTCTGTATCGCAGCCTGGGAGGCCGGGCGTTGGGGGAGTCTGCCAAGTGACTGGCCTCCATTTACAGCTAACTGAGAAACTGCGTCGAAGCTTTCGGGAGCCTCTTACAGGGAATGGTTGCAGTTCGGAATTGGAGACTGTGCTGGCAAACGTCAGCAGCTCCTCTCCCTCAGAGGGCTCTTGGTGTGCCGACTCCTAACAGCCAGCACGGTCCCCAGCTCGCGAACGGTCCCATTGCGAGCCGGTCTCGTCCGTGAAAGAGCCACGTGAGGCTGATCTCCAACAGTCGGGCTCCACACCTGGAGCCTTTGGGACAGGGCAGTCCTGAGCCGATGTGCCCACCAGGGGATGCGACCAAAGTTTACGTACCACAGGAAAGCGCATCAAGGCCTCGTGTTCTCTCCATGAAATGAACGTGAGCTTGGAGGGTGATGCGTCAGAGTAAACTGTGAACAGCTCGCTGGTACGCCTGTCTTTGCCCCCTCTCACGGTCTCACGCACCCGGGCTCAGTTCCGTGTAGGAATGCTGAGTGGGAGCGCCAGCCTCGCTTCTGGACTCGAAAGCCTTCCACCCCCTAATGGCAGGTTGTGTGTGTCTCTCACGTGGGGGGAGGAATGAGGTCGCCCACAGAGGTTCTGCCATGAAAGATCTATAGACGCATGCTGCTGAGGAGCTTGTTCCTCATGGAGCGTCCCCGAAGGCCAGAAGAATGCCGAAGGTCTCTTTCAAAGCTGCCGGATGCTCTGCCGTTCTAGGCCTGAGATACGGACCTTGTGACGGCACTGTAACCCCGCGAGATTCAGGAGACATCGCCAGTGCGAGTGGCAATCCGGAAGGAAGAACCTTCAAGGCGGAGGGTCCTTTCCTGTACAAAACGGCGCCCAAGTGGCTGAGGCAGGGAGCATTTTCCTTCACAGAACCGGCATCCTCGTATGCCTGTGGGTTACTCTAAAGAAACGACACTGTGAGCAACCTCTTCGAAAAGGCCTTCGCAAGCGACTTGGAGACAACAGCAGCGCAGTGGAGGCACAGACCATTGTCCTAGAGAGCAGCACAGGGTCTCTAGCAGCGATCGCTTCCGGGAGGATACTTAAGCCACACCGAGATTCCAGCAGGGAGGTTTGCCTTATAGCAGTACAACTCACTCAAGAAAGAGGGATGAGGTGTAGGGCTAATCTACGTGCGTTCACGCACTGTGTCCCCGAGAAGGTTTCACGGAGCAGAATGCATCACCGACCGCTACCACGTGTGTGCACCAAAGAAGCCCTGTGCCGTGGGTGTTCTCAGGCCGACAGCGAAGACCTAGGTGTGTGCTGCACCCGCGCTCGGTGGTTCACACGTTGCGTGACCCTGTGCCTTTGGAAGATGTTCAGAGCGGGTGGCACCTGCGTGCTGCGAGCGCAAGAGGTGTAGAGTGTAGAGGCCTTTCACACTGGAGGAAGGGCTTGCATCTCATGGAGAAAATGTGTACGTCGCCTGGGAGATGGAGGCACGCTCTTGACACCATTTCCTCTGCCCGTTTAAAACACAAGTGTTTGTACTCGATCTGGGCTGCCTGGTGAAACGCTTGGCAGTCCGCATCACCCTGAGCACCTTTCCTGAAGTTTGATTCGTAGCTGGGTAAACTCGGGCTTCAGAGGCTTAGATGAGACCAAACGTGTTCAGCTTGTGGCGAAAGCCTTTGACCAGAGGCATATATGCTTGTGCTTGGGGCGAGGGCTAGGCAAGAACGTTTACACACTGGGTTTTTATCTTTACCCTAAGCTGTCCCTTTTGGCTGCAGCAGGCGGAGAGAACCCGCGGAGAGAGAACAGCTGCGAAGTGGATGCACAGAACAGTCACCTCGATACCAGCCCCGGGCTCCCAAGCAACGATCCTTCCCCGCAGGGTACTTAACACACCCAGGGATTCAAGCAGGGAGTTCGCCTTGTCCAACTCGCACAGGAGACTGGCATGAGACGTAGGGCTCATCTACTTGCGTTCACACTACGTGGCCCGGAGAAGTTCTCACGGAGCCGAATCCAGCACCCTTCCTCCACCACGTGTGTACACAAAGGAGCGCTGGGCAGTGGGTGTTCTCAGGCCAAGAGAGAAGCCCTTGTTCTGTGCTGCACCTGCTGGGTGGTTCAAAGGTTTTCTGACCTTCCTGCTCTGGAAGCTTTTCAGAGCTGAGGCTACGCCTGGGCTGCGAAAGCAGAGAGGCGTAGAGGCCTTTCACACGGAAGGCGTGGGCCTGTTTCCCATGGGGAAAGTGTACGTCGCCCAACCCCCACTCCCACCCCACCCCACCCCACCCCACCCCACTCCACCCCACCCCCAGCTGGAGGCGTGCGGGTTGACACCATTTTGTCCTGCCCATGGAAAATACAAAGAGGCGTACACGATTTGGGCTGTCTGGTGAAAGAATTTTGAATCGGCGGCACCCTGAGTACCTTTCCCGAAGTTTGCTTCCTAGCTGGTTAAACTCGGCATTCAGAGGCGAGATGAGAACAAACTTGCTCCGCGTGCGGCGAAGTGCCTTGATGCCCTGCCCTAAATGTTTGAGCTTCTGGCCAGCGTCACGCAAGTACTTTGACACGTAGGATTCTCACTTTTACTCCAAGCTGTCCCTGTTGGCTGAAGCAGTCGGCGTGTCTGTATCGCAGCCTGGGAGGCCGGGCGTTGGGGGAGTCTGCCAAGTGACTGGCCTCCATTTATAGCTAACTGAGAAACTGCGTCGAAGCTTTCGGGAGCCTCTTACAGGGAATGGTTGCAGTTCGGAATTGGAGACTGTGCTGGCAAACGTCAGCAGCTCCTCTCCCTCAGAGGGCTCTTGGTGTGCCGACTCCTACCAGCCAGCACGGTCCCCAGCTCGCGAACGGTCCCATTGCGAGCCGGTCTCGTCCGTGAAAGAGCCACGTGAGGCTGATCTCCAAGAGTCGGGCTCCACACCTGGAGCCTTTGGGACAGGGCAGTCCTGAGCCGATGTGCCCACCAGGGGACGCGACCAAAGTTTACGTACCACAGGAAAGCGCATCAAGGCCTCGTGTTCTCTCCATGAAATGAACGTGAGCTTGAAGGGTGATGCGTCAGCGTGCACCGTGAACAGCTCGCTGGTACGCCTGTCTTTGCCCCCTCTCACGGTCTCACGCACCCGGGCTCAGTTCCGTGCAAGAATGCTGAGTGGGAGCGCCAGCCTCGCTTCTGGACTCGAAAGCCTTCCACCCCCTAATGGCAGGTTGTGTGTGTCTCTCACGTGGGGGGAGGTATGAGGTCGCCCACAGAGGATCTGCCATGAAAGATCTAAAGACGCACGCTGCTGAGGAGCTTGTTCCTCATGGAGCGTCCCCGAAGGCCAGAAGAATGCCGAAGGTCTCTTTCAAAGCTGCCGGACGCTCTGCCGTTCTAGGCCTGAGATAAGGACCTTGTGACGGCACTGTAACCCCGCGAGATTCAGGAGACATCGCCAGTGCGAGTGGCAATCCGGAAGGAAGAACCTTCAAGGCGGAGGGTCCTTTCCTGTACAAAACGGCGCCCAAGTGGCTGAGGCAGGGAGCATTTTCCTTCACAGAACCGGCATCCTCGTATGCCTGTGGGTTACTCTAAAGAAACGACACTGTGAGCAACCTCTTCGAAAAGGCCTTCGCAAGCGACTTGGAGACAACAGCAGCGCAGTGGAGGCACAGACCATTGTCCTAGAGAGCAGCACAGTGTCTCTAGCAGCGATCGCTTCCCGGAGGATACGTAAGCCACACCGAGATTCCAGCAGGGAGGTTTGCCTTATAGCAGTACAACTCACTCAAGAAAGAGGGATGAGGTGTAGGGCTAATCTACGTGCGCTCAGGCTCTGTGTCCCCGAGAAGGTTTCACGGAGCAGAATGCATCACCGACCGCTACCACGTGTGTGCACCAAAGAAGCCCTGTGCCGTGGGTGTTCTCAGGCCGACAGCGAAGACCTAGGTGTGTGCTGCACCCGCGCTCGGTGGTTCACACGTTGTGTGACCCTGTGCCTTTGGAAGATGTTCAGAGCGGGTGGCACCTGCGTGCTGCGAGCGCAAGAGGTGCAGAGTGTAGAGGCCTTTCACACTGGAGGAAGGGCTTGCATCTCATGGAGAAAATGTGTACGTCGCCCGGGAGATGGAGGCACGCTCTTGACACCATTTCCTCTGCCCGTTTAAAACACAAGTGTTTGTAGTCGATCTGGGCTGCCTGGTGAAACGCTTGGCAGTCCGCATCACCCTGAGCACCTTTCCTGAAGTTTGATTCGTAGCTGGGTAAACTCGGGCTTCAGAGGCTTAGATGAGACCAAACGTGTTCAGCTTGTGGCGAAAGCCTTTGACCAGAGGCATATATGCTTGTGCTTGGGGCGAGGGCTAGGCAAGAACGTTTACACACTGGGTTTTTATCTTTACCCTAAGCTGTCCCTTTTGGCTGCAGCAGGCGGAGAGAACCCGCGGAGAGAGAACAGCTGCGAAGTGGATGCACAGAACAGTCACCTCGATACCAGCCCCGGGCTCCCAAGCAACGATCCTTCCCCGCAGGGTACTTAACCCACCCAGGGATTCAAGCAGGGAGTTCGCCTTGTCCAACTCGCACAGGAGACTGGCATGAGACGTAGGGCTCATCTACTTGCGTTCACACTACGTGGCCCGGAGAAGTTCTCACGGAGCCGAATCCAGCACCCTTCCTCCACCACGTGTGTACACAAAGGAGCGCTGGGCAGTGGGTGTTCTCAGGCCAAGAGAGAAGCCCTTGTTCTGTGCTGCACCTGCTGGGTGGTTCAAAGGTTTTCTGACCTTCCTGCTCTGGAAGCTTTTCAGAGCTGAGGCTACGCCTGGGCTGCGAAAGCAGAGAGGCGTAGAGGCCTTTCACACGGAAGGCGTGGGCCTGTTTCCCATGGGGAAAGTGTACGTCGCCCAACCCCCACTCCCACCCCACCCCACCCCACCCCACCCCACCCCACTCCAACCCACCCCCAGCTGGAGGCGTGCGGGTTGACACCATTTTGTCCTGCCCATGGAAAATACAAAGAGGCGTACACGATTTGGGCTGTCTGGTGAAAGAATTTTGAATCGGCGGCACCCTGAGTACCTTTCCCGAAGTTTGCTTCCTAGCTGGTTAAACTCGGCATTCAGAGGCGAGATGAGAACAAACTTGCTCCGCGTGCGGCGAAGTGCCTTGATGCCCTGCCCTAAATGTTTGAGCTTCTGGCCAGCCTCACGCAAGTCCTTTGACACGTAGGATTCTCACTTTTACTCCAAGCTGTCCCTGTTGGCTGAAGCAGTCGGCGTGTCTGTATCGCAGCCTGGGAGGCCGGGCGTTGGGGGAGTCTGCCAAGTGGCTGGCCTCCATTTATAGCTAACTGAGAAACGGCGTCGAAGCTTTCGGGAGCCTCTTACAGGGAATGGTTGCAGTTCGGAATTGGAGACTGTGCTGGCAAACGTCAGCAGCTCCTCTCCCTCGGAGGGCTCTTGGTGTGCCGACTCCTAACAGCCAGCACGGTCCCCAGCTCGCGAACGGTCCCATTGCGAGCCGGTCTCGTCCGTGAAAGAGCCACGTGAGGCTGATCTCCAAGAGTCGGGCTCCACACCTGGAGCCTTTGGGACAGGGCAGTCCTGAGCCGATGTGCCCACCAGGGGACGCGACCAAAGTTTACGTACCACAGGAAAGCGCATCAAGGCCTCGTGTTCTCTCCATGAAATGAACGTGAGCTTGAAGGGTGATGCGTCAGCGTGCACCGTGAACAGCTCGCTGGTACGCCTGTCTTTGCCCCCTCTCACGGTCTCGCGCACCGGGGCTCAGTTCCGTGCAGGAATGCTGAGTGGGAGCGCCAGCCTCGCTTCTGGACTCGAAAGCCTTCCACCCCCTAATGGCAGGTTGTGTGTGTCTCTCACGTGGGGGGAGGAATGAGGTCGCCCACAGAGGTTCTGCCATGAAAGATCTAAAGACGCACGCTGCTGAGGAGCTTGTTCCTCATGGAGCGTCCCCGAAGGCCAGAAGAATGCCGAAGGTCTCTTTCAAAGCTGCCGGACGCTCTGCCGTTCTAGGCCTGAGATAAGGACCTTGTGACGGCACTGTAACCCCGCGAGATTCAGGAGACATCGCCAGTGCGAGTGGCAATCCGGAAGGAAGAACCTTCAAGGCGGAGTGTCCTTTCCTGTACAAAACGGCGCCCAAGCGGCTGAGGCAGGGAGCATTTTCCTTCACAGAACCGGCATCCTCGTATGCCTGTGGGTTACTCTAAAGAAACGACACTGTGAGCAACCTCTTCGAAAAGGCCTTCGCAAGCGACTTGGAGACAACAGCAGCGCAGTGGAGGCACAGACCATTGTCCTAGAGAGCAGCACAGTGTCTCTAGCAGCGATCGCTTCCCGGAGGATACGTAAGCCACACCGAGATTCCAGCAGGGAGGTTTGCCTTATAGCAGTACAACTCACTCAAGAAAGAGGGATGAGGTGTAGGGCTAATCTACGTGCGCTCAGGCTCTGTGTCCCCGAGAAGGTTTCACGGAGCAGAATGCATCACCGACCGCTACCACGTGTGTGCACCAAAGAAGCCCTGTGCCGTGGGTGTTCTCAGGCCGACAGCGAAGACCTAGGTGTGTGCTGCACCCGCGCTCGGTGGTTCACACGTTGTGTGACCCTGTGCCTTTGGAAGATGTTCAGAGCGGGTGGCACCTGCGTGCTGCGAGCGCAAGAGGTGCAGAGTGTAGAGGCCTTTCACACTGGAGGAAGGGCTTGCATCTCATGGAGAAAATGTGTACGTCGCCCGGGAGATGGAGGCACGCTCTTGACACCATTTCCTCTGCCCGTTTAAAACACAAGTGTTTGTAGTCGATCTGGGCTGCCTGGTGAAACGCTTGGCAGTCCGCATCACCCTGAGCACCTTTCCTGAAGTTTGATTCGTAGCTGGGTAAACTCGGGCTTCAGAGGCTTAGATGAGACCAAACGTGTTCAGCTTGTGGCGAAAGCCTTTGACCAGAGGCATATATGCTTGTGCTTGGGGCGAGGGCTAGGCAAGAACGTTTACACACTGGGTTTTTATCTTTACCCTAAGCTGTCCCTTTTGGCTGCAGCAGGCGGAGAGAACCCGCGGAGAGAGAACAGCTGCGAAGTGGATGCACAGAACAGTCACCTCGATACCAGCCCCGGGCTCCCAAGCAACGATCCTTCCCCGCAGGGTACTTAACCCACCCAGGGATTCAAGCAGGGAGTTCGCCTTGTCCAACTCGCACAGGAGACTGGCATGAGACGTAGGGCTCATCTACTTGCGTTCACACTACGTGGCCCGGAGAAGTTCTCACGGAGCCGAATCCAGCACCCTTCCTCCACCACGTGTGTACACAAAGGAGCGCTGGGCAGTGGGTGTTCTCAGGCCAAGAGAGAAGCCCTTGTTCTGTGCTGCACCTGCTGGGTGGTTCAAAGGTTTTCTGACCTTCCTGCTCTGGAAGCTTTTCAGAGCTGAGGCTACGCCTGGGCTGCGAAAGCAGAGAGGCGTAGAGGCCTTTCACACGGAAGGCGTGGGCCTGTTTCCCATGGGGAAAGTGTACGTCGCCCAACCCCCACTCCCACCCCACCCCACCCCACCCCACCCCACCCCACTCCAACCCACCCCCAGCTGGAGGCGTGCGGGTTGACACCATTTTGTCCTGCCCATGGAAAATACAAAGAGGCGTACACGATTTGGGCTGTCTGGTGAAAGAATTTTGAATCGGCGGCACCCTGAGTACCTTTCCCGAAGTTTGCTTCCTAGCTGGTTAAACTCGGCATTCAGAGGCGAGATGAGAACAAACTTGCTCCGCGTGCGGCGAAGTGCCTTGATGCCCTGCCCTAAATGTTTGAGCTTCTGGCCAGCCTCACGCAAGTCCTTTGACACGTAGGATTCTCACTTTTACTCCAAGCTGTCCCTGTTGGCTGAAGCAGTCGGCGTGTCTGTATCGCAGCCTGGGAGGCCGGGCGTTGGGGGAGTCTGCCAAGTGGCTGGCCTCCATTTATAGCTAACTGAGAAACGGCGTCGAAGCTTTCGGGAGCCTCTTACAGGGAATGGTTGCAGTTCGGAATTGGAGACTGTGCTGGCAAACGTCAGCAGCTCCTCTCCCTCGGAGGGCTCTTGGTGTGCCGACTCCTAACAGCCAGCACGGTCCCCAGCTCGCGAACGGTCCCATTGCGAGCCGGTCTCGTCCGTGAAAGAGCCACGTGAGGCTGATCTCCAAGAGTCGGGCTCCACACCTGGAGCCTTTGGGACAGGGCAGTCCTGAGCCGATGTGCCCACCAGGGGACGCGACCAAAGTTTACGTACCACAGGAAAGCGCATCAAGGCCTCGTGTTCTCTCCATGAAATGAACGTGAGCTTGAAGGGTGATGCGTCAGCGTGCACCGTGAACAGCTCGCTGGTACGCCTGTCTTTGCCCCCTCTCACGGTCTCACGCACCGGGGCTCAGTTCCGTGCAGGAATGCTGAGTGGGAGCGCCAGCCTCGCTTCTGGACTCGAAAGCCTTCCACCCCCTAATGGCAGGTTGTGTGTGTCTCTCACGTGGGGGGAGGAATGAGGTCGCCCACAGAGGTTCTGCCATGAAAGATCTAAAGACGCACGCTGCTGAGGAGCTTGTTCCTCATGGAGCGTCCCCGAAGGCCAGAAGAATGCCGAAGGTCTCTTTCAAAGCTGCCGGACGCTCTGCCGTTCTAGGCCTGAGATAAGGACCTTGTGACGGCACTGTAACCCCGCGAGATTCAGGAGACATCGCCAGTGCGAGTGGCAATCCGGAAGGAAGAACCTTCAAGGCGGAGTGTCCTTTCCTGTACAAAACGGCGCCCAAGCGGCTGAGGCAGGGAGCATTTTCCTTCACAGAACCGGCATCCTCGTATGCCTGTGGGTTACTCTAAAGAAACGACACTGTGAGCAACCTCTTCGAAAAGGCCTTCGCAAGCGACTTGGAGACAACAGCAGCGCAGTGGAGGCACAGACCATTGTCCTAGAGAGCAGCACAGTGTCTCTAGCAGCGATCGCTTCCCGGAGGATACGTAAGCCACACCGAGATTCCAGCAGGGAGGTTTGCCTTATAGCAGTACAACTCACTCAAGAAAGAGGGATGAGGTGTAGGGCTAATCTACGTGCGCTCAGGCTCTGTGTCCCCGAGAAGGTTTCACGGAGCAGAATGCATCACCGACCGCTACCACGTGTGTGCACCAAAGAAGCCCTGTGCCGTGGGTGTTCTCAGGCCGACAGCGAAGACCTAGGTGTGTGCTGCACCCGCGCTCGGTGGTTCACACGTTGTGTGACCCTGTGCCTTTGGAAGATGTTCAGAGCGGGTGGCACCTGCGTGCTGCGAGCGCAAGAGGTGCAGAGTGTAGAGGCCTTTCACACTGGAGGAAGGGCTTGCATCTCATGGAGAAAATGTGTACGTCGCCCGGGAGATGGAGGCACGCTCTTGACACCATTTCCTCTGCCCGTTTAAAACACAAGTGTTTGTAGTCGATCTGGGCTGCCTGGTGAAACGCTTGGCAGTCCGCATCACCCTGAGCACCTTTCCTGAAGTTTGATTCGTAGCTGGGTAAACTCGGGCTTCAGAGGCTTAGATGAGACCAAACGTGTTCAGCTTGTGGCGAAAGCCTTTGACCAGAGGCATATATGCTTGTGCTTGGGGCGAGGGCTAGGCAAGAACGTTTACACACTGGGTTTTTATCTTTACCCTAAGCTGTCCCTTTTGGCTGCAGCAGGCGGAGAGAACCCGCGGAGAGAGAACAGCTGCGAAGTGGATGCACAGAACAGTCACCTCGATACCAGCCCCGGGCTCCCAAGCAACGATCCTTCCCCGCAGGGTACTTAACCCACCCAGGGATTCAAGCAGGGAGTTCGCCTTGTCCAACTCGCACAGGAGACTGGCATGAGACGTAGGGCTCATCTACTTGCGTTCACACTACGTGGCCCGGAGAAGTTCTCACGGAGCCGAATCCAGCACCCTTCCTCCACCACGTGTGTACACAAAGGAGCGCTGGGCAGTGGGTGTTCTCAGGCCAAGAGAGAAGCCCTTGTTCTGTGCTGCACCTGCTGGGTGGTTCAAAGGTTTTCTGACCTTCCTGCTCTGGAAGCTTTTCAGAGCTGAGGCTACGCCTGGGCTGCGAAAGCAGAGAGGCGTAGAGGCCTTTCACACGGAAGGCGTGGGCCTGTTTCCCATGGGGAAAGTGTACGTCGCCCAACCCCCACTCCCACCCCACCCCACCCCACCCCACCCCACCCCACTCCAACCCACCCCCAGCTGGAGGCGTGCGGGTTGACACCATTTTGTCCTGCCCATGGAAAATACAAAGAGGCGTACACGATTTGGGCTGTCTGGTGAAAGAATTTTGAATCGGCGGCACCCTGAGTACCTTTCCCGAAGTTTGCTTCCTAGCTGGTTAAACTCGGCATTCAGAGGCGAGATGAGAACAAACTTGCTCCGCGTGCGGCGAAGTGCCTTGATGCCCTGCCCTAAATGTTTGAGCTTCTGGCCAGCCTCACGCAAGTCCTTTGACACGTAGGATTCTCACTTTTACTCCAAGCTGTCCCTGTTGGCTGAAGCAGTCGGCGTGTCTGTATCGCAGCCTGGGAGGCCGGGCGTTGGGGGAGTCTGCCAAGTGGCTGGCCTCCATTTATAGCTAACTGAGAAACGGCGTCGAAGCTTTCGGGAGCCTCTTACAGGGAATGGTTGCAGTTCGGAATTGGAGACTGTGCTGGCAAACGTCAGCAGCTCCTCTCCCTCGGAGGGCTCTTGGTGTGCCGACTCCTAACAGCCAGCACGGTCCCCAGCTCGCGAACGGTCCCATTGCGAGCCGGTCTCGTCCGTGAAAGAGCCACGTGAGGCTGATCTCCAAGAGTCGGGCTCCACACCTGGAGCCTTTGGGACAGGGCAGTCCTGAGCCGATGTGCCCACCAGGGGACGCGACCAAAGTTTACGTACCACAGGAAAGCGCATCAAGGCCTCGTGTTCTCTCCATGAAATGAACGTGAGCTTGAAGGGTGATGCGTCAGCGTGCACCGTGAACAGCTCGCTGGTACGCCTGTCTTTGCCCCCTCTCACGGTCTCGCGCACCGGGGCTCAGTTCCGTGCAGGAATGCTGAGTGGGAGCGCCAGCCTCGCTTCTGGACTCGAAAGCCTTCCACCCCCTAATGGCAGGTTGTGTGTGTCTCTCACGTGGGGGGAGGAATGAGGTCGCCCACAGAGGTTCTGCCATGAAAGATCTAAAGACGCACGCTGCTGAGGAGCTTGTTCCTCATGGAGCGTCCCCGAAGGCCAGAAGAATGCCGAAGGTCTCTTTCAAAGCTGCCGGACGCTCTGCCGTTCTAGGCCTGAGATAAGGACCTTGTGACGGCACTGTAACCCCGCGAGATTCAGGAGACATCGCCAGTGCGAGTGGCAATCCGGAAGGAAGAACCTTCAAGGCGGAGTGTCCTTTCCTGTACAAAACGGCGCCCAAGCGGCTGAGGCAGGGAGCATTTTCCTTCACAGAACCGGCATCCTCGTATGCCTGTGGGTTACTCTAAAGAAACGACACTGTGAGCAACCTCTTCGAAAAGGCCTTCGCAAGCGACTTGGAGACAACAGCAGCGCAGTGGAGGCACAGACCATTGTCCTAGAGAGCAGCACAGTGTCTCTAGCAGCGATCGCTTCCCGGAGGATACGTAAGCCACACCGAGATTCCAGCAGGGAGGTTTGCCTTATAGCAGTACAACTCACTCAAGAAAGAGGGATGAGGTGTAGGGCTAATCTACGTGCGCTCAGGCTCTGTGTCCCCGAGAAGGTTTCACGGAGCAGAATGCATCACCGACCGCTACCACGTGTGTGCACCAAAGAAGCCCTGTGCCGTGGGTGTTCTCAGGCCGACAGCGAAGACCTAGGTGTGTGCTGCACCCGCGCTCGGTGGTTCACACGTTGTGTGACCCTGTGCCTTTGGAAGATGTTCAGAGCGGGTGGCACCTGCGTGCTGCGAGCGCAAGAGGTGCAGAGTGTAGAGGCCTTTCACACTGGAGGAAGGGCTTGCATCTCATGGAGAAAATGTGTACGTCGCCCGGGAGATGGAGGCACGCTCTTGACACCATTTCCTCTGCCCGTTTAAAACACAAGTGTTTGTAGTCGATCTGGGCTGCCTGGTGAAACGCTTGGCAGTCCGCATCACCCTGAGCACCTTTCCTGAAGTTTGATTCGTAGCTGGGTAAACTCGGGCTTCAGAGGCTTAGATGAGACCAAACGTGTTCAGCTTGTGGCGAAAGCCTTTGACCAGAGGCATATATGCTTGTGCTTGGGGCGAGGGCTAGGCAAGAACGTTTACACACTGGGTTTTTATCTTTACCCTAAGCTGTCCCTTTTGGCTGCAGCAGGCGGAGAGAACCCGCGGAGAGAGAACAGCTGCGAAGTGGATGCACAGAACAGTCACCTCGATACCAGCCCCGGGCTCCCAAGCAACGATCCTTCCCCGCAGGGTACTTAACCCACCCAGGGATTCAAGCAGGGAGTTCGCCTTGTCCAACTCGCACAGGAGACTGGCATGAGACGTAGGGCTCATCTACTTGCGTTCACACTACGTGGCCCGGAGAAGTTCTCACGGAGCCGAATCCAGCACCCTTCCTCCACCACGTGTGTACACAAAGGAGCGCTGGGCAGTGGGTGTTCTCAGGCCAAGAGAGAAGCCCTTGTTCTGTGCTGCACCTGCTGGGTGGTTCAAAGGTTTTCTGACCTTCCTGCTCTGGAAGCTTTTCAGAGCTGAGGCTACGCCTGGGCTGCGAAAGCAGAGAGGCGTAGAGGCCTTTCACACGGAAGGCGTGGGCCTGTTTCCCATGGGGAAAGTGTACGTCGCCCAACCCCCACTCCCACCCCACCCCACCCCACCCCACCCCACCCCACTCCAACCCACCCCCAGCTGGAGGCGTGCGGGTTGACACCATTTTGTCCTGCCCATGGAAAATACAAAGAGGCGTACACGATTTGGGCTGTCTGGTGAAAGAATTTTGAATCGGCGGCACCCTGAGTACCTTTCCCGAAGTTTGCTTCCTAGCTGGTTAAACTCGGCATTCAGAGGCGAGATGAGAACAAACTTGCTCCGCGTGCGGCGAAGTGCCTTGATGCCCTGCCCTAAATGTTTGAGCTTCTGGCCAGCCTCACGCAAGTCCTTTGACACGTAGGATTCTCACTTTTACTCCAAGCTGTCCCTGTTGGCTGAAGCAGTCGGCGTGTCTGTATCGCAGCCTGGGAGGCCGGGCGTTGGGGGAGTCTGCCAAGTGGCTGGCCTCCATTTATAGCTAACTGAGAAACGGCGTCGAAGCTTTCGGGAGCCTCTTACAGGGAATGGTTGCAGTTCGGAATTGGAGACTGTGCTGGCAAACGTCAGCAGCTCCTCTCCCTCGGAGGGCTCTTGGTGTGCCGACTCCTAACAGCCAGCACGGTCCCCAGCTCGCGAACGGTCCCATTGCGAGCCGGTCTCGTCCGTGAAAGAGCCACGTGAGGCTGATCTCCAAGAGTCGGGCTCCACACCTGGAGCCTTTGGGACAGGGCAGTCCTGAGCCGATGTGCCCACCAGGGGACGCGACCAAAGTTTACGTACCACAGGAAAGCGCATCAAGGCCTCGTGTTCTCTCCATGAAATGAACGTGAGCTTGAAGGGTGATGCGTCAGCGTGCACCGTGAACAGCTCGCTGGTACGCCTGTCTTTGCCCCCTCTCACGGTCTCGCGCACCGGGGCTCAGTTCCGTGCAGGAATGCTGAGTGGGAGCGCCAGCCTCGCTTCTGGACTCGAAAGCCTTCCACCCCCTAATGGCAGGTTGTGTGTGTCTCTCACGTGGGGGGAGGAATGAGGTCGCCCACAGAGGTTCTGCCATGAAAGATCTAAAGACGCACGCTGCTGAGGAGCTTGTTCCTCATGGAGCGTCCCCGAAGGCCAGAAGAATGCCGAAGGTCTCTTTCAAAGCTGCCGGACGCTCTGCCGTTCTAGGCCTGAGATAAGGACCTTGTGACGGCACTGTAACCCCGCGAGATTCAGGAGACATCGCCAGTGCGAGTGGCAATCCGGAAGGAAGAACCTTCAAGGCGGAGTGTCCTTTCCTGTACAAAACGGCGCCCAAGCGGCTGAGGCAGGGAGCATTTTCCTTCACAGAACCGGCATCCTCGTATGCCTGTGGGTTACTCTAAAGAAACGACACTGTGAGCAACCTCTTCGAAAAGGCCTTCGCAAGCGACTTGGAGACAACAGCAGCGCAGTGGAGGCACAGACCATTGTCCTAGAGAGCAGCACAGTGTCTCTAGCAGCGATCGCTTCCCGGAGGATACGTAAGCCACACCGAGATTCCAGCAGGGAGGTTTGCCTTATAGCAGTACAACTCACTCAAGAAAGAGGGATGAGGTGTAGGGCTAATCTACGTGCGCTCAGGCTCTGTGTCCCCGAGAAGGTTTCACGGAGCAGAATGCATCACCGACCGCTACCACGTGTGTGCACCAAAGAAGCCCTGTGCCGTGGGTGTTCTCAGGCCGACAGCGAAGACCTAGGTGTGTGCTGCACCCGCGCTCGGTGGTTCACACGTTGTGTGACCCTGTGCCTTTGGAAGATGTTCAGAGCGGGTGGCACCTGCGTGCTGCGAGCGCAAGAGGTGCAGAGTGTAGAGGCCTTTCACACTGGAGGAAGGGCTTGCATCTCATGGAGAAAATGTGTACGTCGCCCGGGAGATGGAGGCACGCTCTTGACACCATTTCCTCTGCCCGTTTAAAACACAAGTGTTTGTAGTCGATCTGGGCTGCCTGGTGAAACGCTTGGCAGTCCGCATCACCCTGAGCACCTTTCCTGAAGTTTGATTCGTAGCTGGGTAAACTCGGGCTTCAGAGGCTTAGATGAGACCAAACGTGTTCAGCTTGTGGCGAAAGCCTTTGACCAGAGGCATATATGCTTGTGCTTGGGGCGAGGGCTAGGCAAGAACGTTTACACACTGGGTTTTTATCTTTACCCTAAGCTGTCCCTTTTGGCTGCAGCAGGCGGAGAGAACCCGCGGAGAGAGAACAGCTGCGAAGTGGATGCACAGAACAGTCACCTCGATACCAGCCCCGGGCTCCCAAGCAACGATCCTTCCCCGCAGGGTACTTAACCCACCCAGGGATTCAAGCAGGGAGTTCGCCTTGTCCAACTCGCACAGGAGACTGGCATGAGACGTAGGGCTCATCTACTTGCGTTCACACTACGTGGCCCGGAGAAGTTCTCACGGAGCCGAATCCAGCACCCTTCCTCCACCACGTGTGTACACAAAGGAGCGCTGGGCAGTGGGTGTTCTCAGGCCAAGAGAGAAGCCCTTGTTCTGTGCTGCACCTGCTGGGTGGTTCAAAGGTTTTCTGACCTTCCTGCTCTGGAAGCTTTTCAGAGCTGAGGCTACGCCTGGGCTGCGAAAGCAGAGAGGCGTAGAGGCCTTTCACACGGAAGGCGTGGGCCTGTTTCCCATGGGGAAAGTGTACGTCGCCCAACCCCCACTCCCACCCCACCCCACCCCACCCCACCCCACCCCACTCCAACCCACCCCCAGCTGGAGGCGTGCGGGTTGACACCATTTTGTCCTGCCCATGGAAAATACAAAGAGGCGTACACGATTTGGGCTGTCTGGTGAAAGAATTTTGAATCGGCGGCACCCTGAGTACCTTTCCCGAAGTTTGCTTCCTAGCTGGTTAAACTCGGCATTCAGAGGCGAGATGAGAACAAACTTGCTCCGCGTGCGGCGAAGTGCCTTGATGCCCTGCCCTAAATGTTTGAGCTTCTGGCCAGCCTCACGCAAGTCCTTTGACACGTAGGATTCTCACTTTTACTCCAAGCTGTCCCTGTTGGCTGAAGCAGTCGGCGTGTCTGTATCGCAGCCTGGGAGGCCGGGCGTTGGGGGAGTCTGCCAAGTGGCTGGCCTCCATTTATAGCTAACTGAGAAACGGCGTCGAAGCTTTCGGGAGCCTCTTACAGGGAATGGTTGCAGTTCGGAATTGGAGACTGTGCTGGCAAACGTCAGCAGCTCCTCTCCCTCGGAGGGCTCTTGGTGTGCCGACTCCTAACAGCCAGCACGGTCCCCAGCTCGCGAACGGTCCCATTGCGAGCCGGTCTCGTCCGTGAAAGAGCCACGTGAGGCTGATCTCCAAGAGTCGGGCTCCACACCTGGAGCCTTTGGGACAGGGCAGTCCTGAGCCGATGTGCCCACCAGGGGACGCGACCAAAGTTTACGTACCACAGGAAAGCGCATCAAGGCCTCGTGTTCTCTCCATGAAATGAACGTGAGCTTGAAGGGTGATGCGTCAGCGTGCACCGTGAACAGCTCGCTGGTACGCCTGTCTTTGCCCCCTCTCACGGTCTCGCGCACCGGGGCTCAGTTCCGTGCAGGAATGCTGAGTGGGAGCGCCAGCCTCGCTTCTGGACTCGAAAGCCTTCCACCCCCTAATGGCAGGTTGTGTGTGTCTCTCACGTGGGGGGAGGAATGAGGTCGCCCACAGAGGTTCTGCCATGAAAGATCTAAAGAC
This sequence comes from Orcinus orca, assembly GCF_937001465.1. Lineage (NCBI taxonomy): Eukaryota > Metazoa > Chordata > Mammalia > Artiodactyla > Delphinidae > Orcinus > Orcinus orca. The sequence continues at coordinate 2,286,090 of NC_064572.1, read as the reverse complement.
GCACGCTGCTGAGGAGCTTGTTCCTCATGGAGCGTCCCCGAAGGCCAGAAGAATGCCGAAGGTCTCTTTCAAAGCTGCCGGACGCTCTGCCGTTCTAGGCCTGAGATAAGGACCTTGTGACGGCACTGTAACCCCGCGAGATTCAGGAGACATCGCCAGTGCGAGTGGCAATCCGGAAGGAAGAACCTTCAAGGCGGAGTGTCCTTTCCTGTACAAAACGGCGCCCAAGCGGCTGAGGCAGGGAGCATTTTCCTTCACAGAACCGGCATCCTCGTATGCCTGTGGGTTACTCTAAAGAAACGACACTGTGAGCAACCTCTTCGAAAAGGCCTTCGCAAGCGACTTGGAGACAACAGCAGCGCAGTGGAGGCACAGACCATTGTCCTAGAGAGCAGCACAGTGTCTCTAGCAGCGATCGCTTCCCGGAGGATACGTAAGCCACACCGAGATTCCAGCAGGGAGGTTTGCCTTATAGCAGTACAACTCACTCAAGAAAGAGGGATGAGGTGTAGGGCTAATCTACGTGCGCTCAGGCTCTGTGTCCCCGAGAAGGTTTCACGGAGCAGAATGCATCACCGACCGCTACCACGTGTGTGCACCAAAGAAGCCCTGTGCCGTGGGTGTTCTCAGGCCGACAGCGAAGACCTAGGTGTGTGCTGCACCCGCGCTCGGTGGTTCACACGTTGTGTGACCCTGTGCCTTTGGAAGATGTTCAGAGCGGGTGGCACCTGCGTGCTGCGAGCGCAAGAGGTGCAGAGTGTAGAGGCCTTTCACACTGGAGGAAGGGCTTGCATCTCATGGAGAAAATGTGTACGTCGCCCGGGAGATGGAGGCACGCTCTTGACACCATTTCCTCTGCCCGTTTAAAACACAAGTGTTTGTAGTCGATCTGGGCTGCCTGGTGAAACGCTTGGCAGTCCGCATCACCCTGAGCACCTTTCCTGAAGTTTGATTCGTAGCTGGGTAAACTCGGGCTTCAGAGGCTTAGATGAGACCAAACGTGTTCAGCTTGTGGCGAAAGCCTTTGACCAGAGGCATATATGCTTGTGCTTGGGGCGAGGGCTAGGCAAGAACGTTTACACACTGGGTTTTTATCTTTACCCTAAGCTGTCCCTTTTGGCTGCAGCAGGCGGAGAGAACCCGCGGAGAGAGAACAGCTGCGAAGTGGATGCACAGAACAGTCACCTCGATACCAGCCCCGGGCTCCCAAGCAACGATCCTTCCCCGCAGGGTACTTAACCCACCCAGGGATTCAAGCAGGGAGTTCGCCTTGTCCAACTCGCACAGGAGACTGGCATGAGACGTAGGGCTCATCTACTTGCGTTCACACTACGTGGCCCGGAGAAGTTCTCACGGAGCCGAATCCAGCACCCTTCCTCCACCACGTGTGTACACAAAGGAGCGCTGGGCAGTGGGTGTTCTCAGGCCAAGAGAGAAGCCCTTGTTCTGTGCTGCACCTGCTGGGTGGTTCAAAGGTTTTCTGACCTTCCTGCTCTGGAAGCTTTTCAGAGCTGAGGCTACGCCTGGGCTGCGAAAGCAGAGAGGCGTAGAGGCCTTTCACACGGAAGGCGTGGGCCTGTTTCCCATGGGGAAAGTGTACGTCGCCCAACCCCCACTCCCACCCCACCCCACCCCACCCCACCCCACCCCACTCCAACCCACCCCCAGCTGGAGGCGTGCGGGTTGACACCATTTTGTCCTGCCCATGGAAAATACAAAGAGGCGTACACGATTTGGGCTGTCTGGTGAAAGAATTTTGAATCGGCGGCACCCTGAGTACCTTTCCCGAAGTTTGCTTCCTAGCTGGTTAAACTCGGCATTCAGAGGCGAGATGAGAACAAACTTGCTCCGCGTGCGGCGAAGTGCCTTGATGCCCTGCCCTAAATGTTTGAGCTTCTGGCCAGCCTCACGCAAGTCCTTTGACACGTAGGATTCTCACTTTTACTCCAAGCTGTCCCTGTTGGCTGAAGCAGTCGGCGTGTCTGTATCGCAGCCTGGGAGGCCGGGCGTTGGGGGAGTCTGCCAAGTGGCTGGCCTCCATTTATAGCTAACTGAGAAACGGCGTCGAAGCTTTCGGGAGCCTCTTACAGGGAATGGTTGCAGTTCGGAATTGGAGACTGTGCTGGCAAACGTCAGCAGCTCCTCTCCCTCGGAGGGCTCTTGGTGTGCCGACTCCTAACAGCCAGCACGGTCCCCAGCTCGCGAACGGTCCCATTGCGAGCCGGTCTCGTCCGTGAAAGAGCCACGTGAGGCTGATCTCCAAGAGTCGGGCTCCACACCTGGAGCCTTTGGGACAGGGCAGTCCTGAGCCGATGTGCCCACCAGGGGACGCGACCAAAGTTTACGTACCACAGGAAAGCGCATCAAGGCCTCGTGTTCTCTCCATGAAATGAACGTGAGCTTGAAGGGTGATGCGTCAGCGTGCACCGTGAACAGCTCGCTGGTACGCCTGTCTTTGCCCCCTCTCACGGTCTCGCGCACCGGGGCTCAGTTCCGTGCAGGAATGCTGAGTGGGAGCGCCAGCCTCGCTTCTGGACTCGAAAGCCTTCCACCCCCTAATGGCAGGTTGTGTGTGTCTCTCACGTGGGGGGAGGAATGAGGTCGCCCACAGAGGTTCTGCCATGAAAGATCTAAAGACGCACGCTGCTGAGGAGCTTGTTCCTCATGGAGCGTCCCCGAAGGCCAGAAGAATGCCGAAGGTCTCTTTCAAAGCTGCCGGACGCTCTGCCGTTCTAGGCCTGAGATAAGGACCTTGTGACGGCACTGTAACCCCGCGAGATTCAGGAGACATCGCCAGTGCGAGTGGCAATCCGGAAGGAAGAACCTTCAAGGCGGAGTGTCCTTTCCTGTACAAAACGGCGCCCAAGCGGCTGAGGCAGGGAGCATTTTCCTTCACAGAACCGGCATCCTCGTATGCCTGTGGGTTACTCTAAAGAAACGACACTGTGAGCAACCTCTTCGAAAAGGCCTTCGCAAGCGACTTGGAGACAACAGCAGCGCAGTGGAGGCACAGACCATTGTCCTAGAGAGCAGCACAGTGTCTCTAGCAGCGATCGCTTCCCGGAGGATACGTAAGCCACACCGAGATTCCAGCAGGGAGGTTTGCCTTATAGCAGTACAACTCACTCAAGAAAGAGGGATGAGGTGTAGGGCTAATCTACGTGCGCTCAGGCTCTGTGTCCCCGAGAAGGTTTCACGGAGCAGAATGCATCACCGACCGCTACCACGTGTGTGCACCAAAGAAGCCCTGTGCCGTGGGTGTTCTCAGGCCGACAGCGAAGACCTAGGTGTGTGCTGCACCCGCGCTCGGTGGTTCACACGTTGTGTGACCCTGTGCCTTTGGAAGATGTTCAGAGCGGGTGGCACCTGCGTGCTGCGAGCGCAAGAGGTGCAGAGTGTAGAGGCCTTTCACACTGGAGGAAGGGCTTGCATCTCATGGAGAAAATGTGTACGTCGCCCGGGAGATGGAGGCACGCTCTTGACACCATTTCCTCTGCCCGTTTAAAACACAAGTGTTTGTAGTCGATCTGGGCTGCCTGGTGAAACGCTTGGCAGTCCGCATCACCCTGAGCACCTTTCCTGAAGTTTGATTCGTAGCTGGGTAAACTCGGGCTTCAGAGGCTTAGATGAGACCAAACGTGTTCAGCTTGTGGCGAAAGCCTTTGACCAGAGGCATATATGCTTGTGCTTGGGGCGAGGGCTAGGCAAGAACGTTTACACACTGGGTTTTTATCTTTACCCTAAGCTGTCCCTTTTGGCTGCAGCAGGCGGAGAGAACCCGCGGAGAGAGAACAGCTGCGAAGTGGATGCACAGAACAGTCACCTCGATACCAGCCCCGGGCTCCCAAGCAACGATCCTTCCCCGCAGGGTACTTAACCCACCCAGGGATTCAAGCAGGGAGTTCGCCTTGTCCAACTCGCACAGGAGACTGGCATGAGACGTAGGGCTCATCTACTTGCGTTCACACTACGTGGCCCGGAGAAGTTCTCACGGAGCCGAATCCAGCACCCTTCCTCCACCACGTGTGTACACAAAGGAGCGCTGGGCAGTGGGTGTTCTCAGGCCAAGAGAGAAGCCCTTGTTCTGTGCTGCACCTGCTGGGTGGTTCAAAGGTTTTCTGACCTTCCTGCTCTGGAAGCTTTTCAGAGCTGAGGCTACGCCTGGGCTGCGAAAGCAGAGAGGCGTAGAGGCCTTTCACACGGAAGGCGTGGGCCTGTTTCCCATGGGGAAAGTGTACGTCGCCCAACCCCCACTCCCACCCCACCCCACCCCACCCCACCCCACCCCACTCCAACCCACCCCCAGCTGGAGGCGTGCGGGTTGACACCATTTTGTCCTGCCCATGGAAAATACAAAGAGGCGTACACGATTTGGGCTGTCTGGTGAAAGAATTTTGAATCGGCGGCACCCTGAGTACCTTTCCCGAAGTTTGCTTCCTAGCTGGTTAAACTCGGCATTCAGAGGCGAGATGAGAACAAACTTGCTCCGCGTGCGGCGAAGTGCCTTGATGCCCTGCCCTAAATGTTTGAGCTTCTGGCCAGCCTCACGCAAGTCCTTTGACACGTAGGATTCTCACTTTTACTCCAAGCTGTCCCTGTTGGCTGAAGCAGTCGGCGTGTCTGTATCGCAGCCTGGGAGGCCGGGCGTTGGGGGAGTCTGCCAAGTGACTGGCCTCCATTTATAGCTAACTGAGAAACGGCGTCGAAGCTTTCGGGAGCCTCTTACAGGGAATGGTTGCAGTTCGGAATTGGAGACTGTGCTGGCAAACGTCAGCAGCTCCTCTCCCTCGGAGGGCTCTTGGTGTGCCGACTCCTAACAGCCAGCACGGTCCCCAGCTCGCGAACGGTCCCATTGCGAGCCGGTCTCGTCCGTGAAAGAGCCACGTGAGGCTGATCTCCAAGAGTCGGGCTCCACACCTGGAGCCTTTGGGACAGGGCAGTCCTGAGCCGATGTGCCCACCAGGGGACGCGACCAAAGTTTACGTACCACAGGAAAGCGCATCAAGGCCTCGTGTTCTCTCCATGAAATGAACGTGAGCTTGAAGGGTGATGCGTCAGCGTGCACCGTGAACAGCTCGCTGGTACGCCTGTCTTTGCCCCCTCTCACGGTCTCGCGCACCGGGGCTCAGTTCCGTGCAGGAATGCTGAGTGGGAGCGCCAGCCTCGCTTCTGGACTCGAAAGCCTTCCACCCCCTAATGGCAGGTTGTGTGTGTCTCTCACGTGGGGGGAGGAATGAGGTCGCCCACAGAGGTTCTGCCATGAAAGATCTAAAGACGCACGCTGCTGAGGAGCTTGTTCCTCATGGAGCGTCCCCGAAGGCCAGAAGAATGCCGAAGGTCTCTTTCAAAGCTGCCGGACGCTCTGCCGTTCTAGGCCTGAGATAAGGACCTTGTGACGGCACTGTAACCCCGCGAGATTCAGGAGACATCGCCAGTGCGAGTGGCAATCCGGAAGGAAGAACCTTCAAGGCGGAGTGTCCTTTCCTGTACAAAACGGCGCCCAAGCGGCTGAGGCAGGGAGCATTTTCCTTCACAGAACCGGCATCCTCGTATGCCTGTGGGTTACTCTAAAGAAACGACACTGTGAGCAACCTCTTCGAAAAGGCCTTCGCAAGCGACTTGGAGACAACAGCAGCGCAGTGGAGGCACAGACCATTGTCCTAGAGAGCAGCACAGTGTCTCTAGCAGCGATCGCTTCCCGGAGGATACGTAAGCCACACCGAGATTCCAGCAGGGAGGTTTGCCTTATAGCAGTACAACTCACTCAAGAAAGAGGGATGAGGTGTAGGGCTAATCTACGTGCGCTCAGGCTCTGTGTCCCCGAGAAGGTTTCACGGAGCAGAATGCATCACCGACCGCTACCCACGTGTGTGCACCAAAGAAGCCCTGTGCCGTGGGTGTTCTCAGGCCGACAGCGAAGACCTAGGTGTGTGCTGCACCCGCGCTCGGTGGTTCACACGTTGTGTGACCCTGTGCCTTTGGAAGATGTTCAGAGCGGGTGGCACCTGCGTGCTGCGAGCGCAAGAGGTGCAGAGTGTAGAGGCCTTTCACACTGGAGGAAGGGCTTGCATCTCATGGAGAAAATGTGTACGTCGCCCGGGAGATGAGGCACGCTCTTGACACCATTTCCTCTGCCCGTTTAAAACACAAGTGTTTGTAGTCGATCTGGCTGCCTGGTGAAACGCTTGGCAGTCCGCATCACCCTGAGCACCTTTCCTGAAGTTTGATTCGTAGCTGGGTAAACTCGGGCTTCAGAGGCTTAGATGAGACCAAACGTGTTCAGCTTGTGGCGAAAGCCTTTGACCAGAGGCATATATGCTTGTGCTTGTGGGCGAGGGCTAGGCAAGACGTTTACACACTGGGTTTTTATCTTTACCCTAAGCTGTCCTTTTGGCTGCAGCAGGCGGAGAGAACCCGCGGAGAGAGAACAGCTGCGAAGTGGATGCACAGAACAGTCACCTCGATACCAGCCCGGGCTCCCAAGCAACGATCCTTCCCCGCAGGGTACTTAACCACCCAGGGATTCAAGCAGGGAGTTCGCCTTGTCCAACTCGCACAGGAGACTGGCATGAGACGTAGGGCTCATCTACTTGCGTTCACACTACGTGGCCCGGAGAAGTTCTCACGGAGCCGAATCCAGCACCCTTCCTCCACCACGTGTGTACACAAAGGAGCGCTGGGCAGTGGGTGTTCTCAGGCCAAGAGAGAAGCCCTTGTTCTGTGCTGCACCTGCTGGTGGTTCAAAGGTTTTCTGACCTTCCTGCTCTGGAAGCTTTTCAGAGCTGAGGCTACGCCTGGGCTGCGAAAGCAGAGAGGCGTAGAGCCTTTCACACGGAAGGCGTGGGCCTGTTTCCCATGGGGAAAGTGTACGTCGCCCAACCCCCACTCCCACCCCACCCCACCCCACCCCACCCCACCCCACTCCAACCCACCCCCAGCTGGAGGCGTGCGGGTTGACACCATTTTGTCCTGCCCATGGAAAATACAAAGAGGCGTACACGATTTGGGCTGTCTGGTGAAAGGAATTTTGAATCGGCGGCACCCTGAGTACCTTTCCCGAAGTTTGCTTCCTAGCTGGTTAAACTCGGCATTCAGAGGCGAGATGAGAACAAACTTGCTCCGCGTGCGGCGAAGTGCCTTGATGCCCTGCCCTAAATGTTTGAGCTTCTGGCCAGCCTCACGCAAGTCCTTTGACACGTAGGATTCTCACTTTTACTCCAAGCTGTCCCTGTTGGCTGAAGCAGTCGGCGTGTCTGTATCGCAGGCCTGGGAGGCCGGGCGTTGGGGGAGTCTGCCAAGTGACTGGTCTCCATTTATAGCTAACTGAGAAACGGCGTCGAAGCTTTCGGGGAGCCTCTTACAGGGAATGGTTGCAGTTCGGAATTGGAGACTGTGCTGGCAAACGTCAGCAGCTCCTCTCCCTCGGAGGGCTCTTGGGTGTGCCGACTCCTAACAGCCAGCACGGTCCCAGCTCGCGAACGGTCCCATTGCGAGCCGGTCTCGTCCGTGAAAGAGCCACTGTGAGGCTGATCTCCAAGAGTCGGGCTCCACACCTGGAGCTTTGGGACAGGGCAGTCCTGAGCCGATGTGCCCACCAGGGGACGCGACCAAAGTTTACGTACCACAGGAAGCGCATCAAGGCCTCGTGTTCTCTCCATGAAATGAACGTGAGCTTGAAGGGTGATGCGTCAGCGTGCACCGTGAACAGCTCGCTGGTACGCCTGTCTTTGCCCCCTCTCACGTCTCGCGCACACGGGGCTCAGTTCCGTGCATGAATGCTGAGTGGGAGCGCCAGCCTCGCTTCTGGACTCGAAAGCCTTCCACCCCCTAATGGCAGGTTGTGTGTGTCTCTCACGTGGGGGGAGGAATGAGGTCGCCCACAGAGTTTCTGCCATGAAAGATCTAAAGAACGCACGCTGCTGAGGAGCTTGTTCCTCATGAGCGTCCCCGAAGGCCAGAAGAATGCCGAAGGTCTCTTTCAAAGCTGCCGGACGCTCTGCCGTTCTAGGCCTGAGATAAGGACCTTGTGACGGCACTGTAACCCCGCGAGATTCAGGAGACATCGCCAGTGCGAGTGGCCAATCCGGAAGGAAGAACCTTCAAGGCGGAGTGTCCTTTCCTGTACAAAACGGCGCCCAAGCGGCTGAGGCAGGGAGCATTTTCCTTCACAGAACCGGCATCCTCGTATGCCTGTGGGTTACTCTAAAGAAACGACACTGTGAGCAACCTCTTCGAAAAGGCCTTCGCAAGCGACTTGGAGACAACAGCAGCGCAGTGGAGGCACAGACCATTGTCCTAGAGAGCAGCACAGTGTCTCTAGCAGCGATCGCTTCCCGGAGGATACGTAAGCCACACCGAGATTCCAGCAGGGAGGTTTGCCTTATAGCAGTACAACTCACTCAAGAAAGAGGGATGAGGTGTAGGGCTAATCTACGTGCGCTCAGGCTCTGTGTCCCCGAGAAGGTTTCACGGAGCAGAATGCATCACCGACCGCTACCACGTGTGTGCACCAAAGAAGCCCTGTGCCGTGGGTGTTCTCAGGCCGACAGCGAAGACCTAGGTGTGTGCTGCACCCGCGCTCGGTGGTTCACACGTTGTGTGACCCTGTGCCTTTGGAAGATGTTCAGAGCGGGTGGCACCTGCGTGCTGCGAGCGCAAGAGGTGCAGAGTGTAGAGGCCTTTCACACTGGAGGAAGGGCTTGCATCTCATGGAGAAAATGTGTACGTCACCCGGGAGATGGAGGCACGCTCTTGACACCATTTCCTCTGCCCGTTTAAAACACAAGTGTTTGTAGTCGATCTGGGCTGCCTGGTGAAACGCTTGGCAGTCCGCATCACCCTGAGCACCTTTCCTGAAGTTTGATTCGTAGCTGGGTAAACTCGGGCTTCAGAGGCTTAGATGAGACCAAACGTGTTCAGCTTGTGGCGAAAGCCTTTGACCAGAGGCATATATGCTTGTGCTTGGGGCGAGGGCTAGGCAAGAACGTTTACACACTGGGTTTTTATCTTTACCCTAAGCTGTCCCTTTTGGCTGCAGCAGGCGGAGAGAACCCGCGGAGAGAGAACAGCTGCGAAGTGGATGCACAGAACAGTCACCTCGATACCAGCCCCGGGCTCCCAAGCAACGATCCTTCCCCGCAGGGTACTTAACCCACCCAGGGATTCAAGCAGGGAGTTCGCCTTGTCCAACTCGCACAGGAGACTGGCATGAGACGTAGGGCTCATCTACTTGCGTTCACACTACGTGGCCCGGAGAAGTTCTCACGGAGCCGAATCCAGCACCCTTCCTCCACCACGTGTGTACACAAAGGAGCGCTGGGCAGTGGGTGTTCTCAGGCCAAGAGAGAAGCCCTTGTTCTGTGCTGCACCTGCTGGGTGGTTCAAAGGTTTTCTGACCTTCCTGCTCTGGAAGCTTTTCAGAGCTGAGGCTACGCCTGGGCTGCGAAAGCAGAGAGGCGTAGAGGCCTTTCACACGGAAGGCGTGGGCCTGTTTCCCATGGGGAAAGTGTACGTCGCCCAACCCCCACTCCCACCCCACCCCACCCCACCCCACCCCACCCCACTCCAACCCACCCCCAGCTGGAGGCGTGCGGGTTGACACCATTTTGTCCTGCCCATGGAAAATACAAAGAGGCGTACACGATTTGGGCTGTCTGGTGAAAGAATTTTGAATCGGCGGCACCCTGAGTACCTTTCCCGAAGTTTGCTTCCTAGCTGGTTAAACTCGGCATTCAGAGGCGAGATGAGAACAAACTTGCTCCGCGTGCGGCGAAGTGCCTTGATGCCCTGCCCTAAATGTTTGAGCTTCTGGCCAGCCTCACGCAAGTCCTTTGACACGTAGGATTCTCACTTTTACTCCAAGCTGTCCCTGTTGGCTGAAGCAGTCGGCGTGTCTGTATCGCAGCCTGGGAGGCCAGGCGTTGGGGGAGTCTGCCAAGTGACTGGCCTCCATTTATAGCTAACTGAGAAACGGCGTCGAAGCTTTCGGGAGCCTCTTACAGGGAATGGTTGCAGTTCGGAATTGGAGACTGTGCTGGCAAACGTCAGCAGCTCCTCTCCCTCGGAGGGCTCTTGGTGTGCCGACTCCTAACAGCCAGCACGGTCCCCAGCTCGCGAACGGTCCCATTGCGAGCCGGTCTCGTCCGTGAAAGAGCCACGTGAGGCTGATCTCCAAGAGTCGGGCTCCACACCTGGAGCCTTTGGGACAGGGCAGTCCTGAGCCGATGTGCCCACCAGGGGACGCGACCAAAGTTTACGTACCACAGGAAAGCGCATCAAGGCCTCGTGTTCTCTCCATGAAATGAACGTGAGCTTGAAGGGTGATGCGTCAGCGTGCACCGTGAACAGCTCGCTGGTACGCCTGTCTTTGCCCCCTCTCACGGTCTCGCGCACCGGGGCTCAGTTCCGTGCAGGAATGCTGAGTGGGAGCGCCAGCCTCGCTTCTGGACTCGAAAGCCTTCCACCCCCTAATGGCAGGTTGTGTGTGTCTCTCACGTGGGGGGAGGAATGAGGTCGCCCACAGAGGTTCTGCCATGAAAGATCTAAAGACGCACGCTGCTGAGGAGCTTGTTCCTCATGGAGCGTCCCCGAAGGCCAGAAGAATGCCGAAGGTCTCTTTCAAAGCTGCCGGACGCTCTGCCGTTCTAGGCCTGAGATAAGGACCTTGTGACGGCACTGTAACCCCGCGAGATTCAGGAGACATCGCCAGTGCGAGTGGCAATCCGGAAGGAAGAACCTTCAAGGCGGAGTGTCCTTTCCTGTACAAAACGGCGCCCAAGCGGCTGAGGCAGGGAGCATTTTCCTTCACAGAACCGGCATCCTCGTATGCCTGTGGGTTACTCTAAAGAAACGACACTGTGAGCAACCTCTTCGAAAAGGCCTTCGCAAGCGACTTGGAGACAACAGCAGCGCAGTGGAGGCACAGACCATTGTCCTAGAGAGCAGCACAGTGTCTCTAGCAGCGATCGCTTCCCGGAGGATACGTAAGCCACACCGAGATTCCAGCAGGGAGGTTTGCCTTATAGCAGTACAACTCACTCAAGAAAGAGGGATGAGGTGTAGGGCTAATCTACGTGCGCTCAGGCTCTGTGTCCCCGAGAAGGTTTCACGGAGCAGAATGCATCACCGACCGCTACCACGTGTGTGCACCAAAGAAGCCCTGTGCCGTGGGTGTTCTCAGGCCGACAGCGAAGACCTAGGTGTGTGCTGCACCCGCGCTCGGTGGTTCACACGTTGTGTGACCCTGTGCCTTTGGAAGATGTTCAGAGCGGGTGGCACCTGCGTGCTGCGAGCGCAAGAGGTGCAGAGTGTAGAGGCCTTTCACACTGGAGGAAGGGCTTGCATCTCATGGAGAAAATGTGTACGTCGCCCGGGAGATGGAGGCACGCTCTTGACACCATTTCCTCTGCCCGTTTAAAACACAAGTGTTTGTAGTCGATCTGGGCTGCCTGGTGAAACGCTTGGCAGTCCGCATCACCCTGAGCACCTTTCCTGAAGTTTGATTCGTAGCTGGGTAAACTCGGGCTTCAGAGGCTTAGATGAGACCAAACGTGTTCAGCTTGTGGCGAAAGCCTTTGACCAGAGGCATATATGCTTGTGCTTGGGGCGAGGGCTAGGCAAGAACGTTTACACACTGGGTTTTTATCTTTACCCTAAGCTGTCCCTTTTGGCTGCAGCAGGCGGAGAGAACCCGCGGAGAGAGAACAGCTGCGAAGTGGATGCACAGAACAGTCACCTCGATACCAGCCCCGGGCTCCCAAGCAACGATCCTTCCCCGCAGGGTACTTAACCCACCCAGGGATTCAAGCAGGGAGTTCGCCTTGTCCAACTCGCACAGGAGACTGGCATGAGACGTAGGGCTCATCTACTTGCGTTCACACTACGTGGCCCGGAGAAGTTCTCACGGAGCCGAATCCAGCACCCTTCCTCCACCACGTGTGTACACAAAGGAGCGCTGGGCAGTGGGTGTTCTCAGGCCAAGAGAGAAGCCCTTGTTCTGTGCTGCACCTGCTGGGTGGTTCAAAGGTTTTCTGACCTTCCTGCTCTGGAAGCTTTTCAGAGCTGAGGCTACGCCTGGGCTGCGAAAGCAGAGAGGCGTAGAGGCCTTTCACACGGAAGGCGTGGGCCTGTTTCCCATGGGGAAAGTGTACGTCGCCCAACCCCCACTCCCACCCCACCCCACCCCACCCCACCCCACCCCACTCCAACCCACCCCCAGCTGGAGGCGTGCGGGTTGACACCATTTTGTCCTGCCCATGGAAAATACAAAGAGGCGTACACGATTTGGGCTGTCTGGTGAAAGAATTTTGAATCGGCGGCACCCTGAGTACCTTTCCCGAAGTTTGCTTCCTAGCTGGTTAAACTCGGCATTCAGAGGCGAGATGAGAACAAACTTGCTCCGCGTGCGGCGAAGTGCCTTGATGCCCTGCCCTAAATGTTTGAGCTTCTGGCCAGCCTCACGCAAGTCCTTTGACACGTAGGATTCTCACTTTTACTCCAAGCTGTCCCTGTTGGCTGAAGCAGTCGGCGTGTCTGTATCGCAGCCTGGGAGGCCGGGCGTTGGGGGAGTCTGCCAAGTGACTGGCCTCCATTTATAGCTAACTGAGAAACGGCGTCGAAGCTTTCGGGAGCCTCTTACAGGGAATGGTTGCAGTTCGGAATTGGAGACTGTGCTGGCAAACGTCAGCAGCTCCTCTCCCTCGGAGGGCTCTTGGTGTGCCGACTCCTAACAGCCAGCACGGTCCCCAGCTCGCGAACGGTCCCATTGCGAGCCGGTCTCGTCCGTGAAAGAGCCACGTGAGGCTGATCTCCAAGAGTCGGGCTCCACACCTGGAGCCTTTGGGACAGGGCAGTCCTGAGCCGATGTGCCCACCAGGGGACGCGACCAAAGTTTACGTACCACAGGAAAGCGCATCAAGGCCTCGTGTTCTCTCCATGAAATGAACGTGAGCTTGAAGGGTGATGCGTCAGCGTGCACCGTGAACAGCTCGCTGGTACGCCTGTCTTTGCCCCCTCTCACGGTCTCGCGCACCGGGGCTCAGTTCCGTGCAGGAATGCTGAGTGGGAGCGCCAGCCTCGCTTCTGGACTCGAAAGCCTTCCACCCCCTAATGGCAGGTTGTGTGTGTCTCTCACGTGGGGGGAGGAATGAGGTCGCCCACAGAGGTTCTGCCATGAAAGATCTAAAGACGCACGCTGCTGAGGAGCTTGTTCCTCATGGAGCGTCCCCGAAGGCCAGAAGAATGCCGAAGGTCTCTTTCAAAGCTGCCGGACGCTCTGCCGTTCTAGGCCTGAGATAAGGACCTTGTGACGGCACTGTAACCCCGCGAGATTCAGGAGACATCGCCAGTGCGAGTGGCAATCCGGAAGGAAGAACCTTCAAGGCGGAGTGTCCTTTCCTGTACAAAACGGCGCCCAAGCGGCTGAGGCAGGGAGCATTTTCCTTCACAGAACCGGCATCCTCGTATGCCTGTGGGTTACTCTAAAGAAACGACACTGTGAGCAACCTCTTCGAAAAGGCCTTCGCAAGCGACTTGGAGACAACAGCAGCGCAGTGGAGGCACAGACCATTGTCCTAGAGAGCAGCACAGTGTCTCTAGCAGCGATCGCTTCCCGGAGGATACGTAAGCCACACCGAGATTCCAGCAGGGAGGTTTGCCTTATAGCAGTACAACTCACTCAAGAAAGAGGGATGAGGTGTAGGGCTAATCTACGTGCGCTCAGGCTCTGTGTCCCCGAGAAGGTTTCACGGAGCAGAATGCATCACCGACCGCTACCACGTGTGTGCACCAAAGAAGCCCTGTGCCGTGGGTGTTCTCAGGCCGACAGCGAAGACCTAGGTGTGTGCTGCACCCGCGCTCGGTGGTTCACACGTTGTGTGACCCTGTGCCTTTGGAAGATGTTCAGAGCGGGTGGCACCTGCGTGCTGCGAGCGCAAGAGGTGCAGAGTGTAGAGGCCTTTCACACTGGAGGAAGGGCTTGCATCTCATGGAGAAAATGTGTACGTCGCCCGGGAGATGGAGGCACGCTCTTGACACCATTTCCTCTGCCCGTTTAAAACACAAGTGTTTGTAGTCGATCTGGGCTGCCTGGTGAAACGCTTGGCAGTCCGCATCACCCTGAGCACCTTTCCTGAAGTTTGATTCGTAGCTGGGTAAACTCGGGCTTCAGAGGCTTAGATGAGACCAAACGTGTTCAGCTTGTGGCGAAAGCCTTTGACCAGAGGCATATATGCTTGTGCTTGGGGCGAGGGCTAGGCAAGAACGTTTACACACTGGGTTTTTATCTTTACCCTAAGCTGTCCCTTTTGGCTGCAGCAGGCGGAGAGAACCCGCGGAGAGAGAACAGCTGCGAAGTGGATGCACAGAACAGTCACCTCGATACCAGCCCCGGGCTCCCAAGCAACGATCCTTCCCCGCAGGGTACTTAACCCACCCAGGGATTCAAGCAGGGAGTTCGCCTTGTCCAACTCGCACAGGAGACTGGCATGAGACGTAGGGCTCATCTACTTGCGTTCACACTACGTGGCCCGGAGAAGTTCTCACGGAGCCGAATCCAGCACCCTTCCTCCACCACGTGTGTACACAAAGGAGCGCTGGGCAGTGGGTGTTCTCAGGCCAAGAGAGAAGCCCTTGTTCTGTGCTGCACCTGCTGGGTGGTTCAAAGGTTTTCTGACCTTCCTGCTCTGGAAGCTTTTCAGAGCTGAGGCTACGCCTGGGCTGCGAAAGCAGAGAGGCGTAGAGGCCTTTCACACGGAAGGCGTGGGCCTGTTTCCCATGGGGAAAGTGTACGTCGCCCAACCCCCACTCCCACCCCACCCCACCCCACCCCACCCCACCCCACTCCAACCCACCCCCAGCTGGAGGCGTGCGGGTTGACACCATTTTGTCCTGCCCATGGAAAATACAAAGAGGCGTACACGATTTGGGCTGTCTGGTGAAAGAATTTTGAATCGGCGGCACCCTGAGTACCTTTCCCGAAGTTTGCTTCCTAGCTGGTTAAACTCGGCATTCAGAGGCGAGATGAGAACAAACTTGCTCCGCGTGCGGCGAAGTGCCTTGATGCCCTGCCCTAAATGTTTGAGCTTCTGGCCAGCCTCACGCAAGTCCTTTGACACGTAGGATTCTCACTTTTACTCCAAGCTGTCCCTGTTGGCTGAAGCAGTCGGCGTGTCTGTATCGCAGCCTGGGAGGCCGGGCGTTGGGGGAGTCTGCCAAGTGGCTGGCCTCCATTTATAGCTAACTGAGAAACGGCGTCGAAGCTTTCGGGAGCCTCTTACAGGGAATGGTTGCAGTTCGGAATTGGAGACTGTGCTGGCAAACGTCAGCAGCTCCTCTCCCTCGGAGGGCTCTTGGTGTGCCGACTCCTAACAGCCAGCACGGTCCCCAGCTCGCGAACGGTCCCATTGCGAGCCGGTCTCGTCCGTGAAAGAGCCACGTGAGGCTGATCTCCAAGAGTCGGGCTCCACACCTGGAGCCTTTGGGACAGGGCAGTCCTGAGCCGATGTGCCCACCAGGGGACGCGACCAAAGTTTACGTACCACAGGAAAGCGCATCAAGGCCTCGTGTTCTCTCCATGAAATGAACGTGAGCTTGAAGGGTGATGCGTCAGCGTGCACCGTGAACAGCTCGCTGGTACGCCTGTCTTTGCCCCCTCTCACGGTCTCGCGCACCGGGGCTCAGTTCCGTGCAGGAATGCTGAGTGGGAGCGCCAGCCTCGCTTCTGGACTCGAAAGCCTTCCACCCCCTAATGGCAGGTTGTGTGTGTCTCTCACGTGGGGGGAGGAATGAGGTCGCCCACAGAGGTTCTGCCATGAAAGATCTAAAGACGCACGCTGCTGAGGAGCTTGTTCCTCATGGAGCGTCCCCGAAGGCCAGAAGAATGCCGAAGGTCTCTTTCAAAGCTGCCGGACGCTCTGCCGTTCTAGGCCTGAGATAAGGACCTTGTGACGGCACTGTAACCCCGCGAGATTCAGGAGACATCGCCAGTGCGAGTGGCAATCCGGAAGGAAGAACCTTCAAGGCGGAGTGTCCTTTCCTGTACAAAACGGCGCCCAAGCGGCTGAGGCAGGGAGCATTTTCCTTCACAGAACCGGCATCCTCGTATGCCTGTGGGTTACTCTAAAGAAACGACACTGTGAGCAACCTCTTCGAAAAGGCCTTCGCAAGCGACTTGGAGACAACAGCAGCGCAGTGGAGGCACAGACCATTGTCCTAGAGAGCAGCACAGTGTCTCTAGCAGCGATCGCTTCCCGGAGGATACGTAAGCCACACCGAGATTCCAGCAGGGAGGTTTGCCTTATAGCAGTACAACTCACTCAAGAAAGAGGGATGAGGTGTAGGGCTAATCTACGTGCGCTCAGGCTCTGTGTCCCCGAGAAGGTTTCACGGAGCAGAATGCATCACCGACCGCTACCACGTGTGTGCACCAAAGAAGCCCTGTGCCGTGGGTGTTCTCAGGCCGACAGCGAAGACCTAGGTGTGTGCTGCACCCGCGCTCGGTGGTTCACACGTTGTGTGACCCTGTGCCTTTGGAAGATGTTCAGAGCGGGTGGCACCTGCGTGCTGCGAGCGCAAGAGGTGCAGAGTGTAGAGGCCTTTCACACTGGAGGAAGGGCTTGCATCTCATGGAGAAAATGTGTACGTCGCCCGGGAGATGGAGGCACGCTCTTGACACCATTTCCTCTGCCCGTTTAAAACACAAGTGTTTGTAGTCGATCTGGGCTGCCTGGTGAAACGCTTGGCAGTCCGCATCACCCTGAGCACCTTTCCTGAAGTTTGATTCGTAGCTGGGTAAACTCGGGCTTCAGAGGCTTAGATGAGACCAAACGTGTTCAGCTTGTGGCGAAAGCCTTTGACCAGAGGCATATATGCTTGTGCTTGGGGCGAGGGCTAGGCAAGAACGTTTACACACTGGGTTTTTATCTTTACCCTAAGCTGTCCCTTTTGGCTGCAGCAGGCGGAGAGAACCCGCGGAGAGAGAACAGCTGCGAAGTGGATGCACAGAACAGTCACCTCGATACCAGCCCCGGGCTCCCAAGCAACGATCCTTCCCCGCAGGGTACTTAACCCACCCAGGGATTCAAGCAGGGAGTTCGCCTTGTCCAACTCGCACAGGAGACTGGCATGAGACGTAGGGCTCATCTACTTGCGTTCACACTACGTGGCCCGGAGAAGTTCTCACGGAGCCGAATCCAGCACCCTTCCTCCACCACGTGTGTACACAAAGGAGCGCTGGGCAGTGGGTGTTCTCAGGCCAAGAGAGAAGCCCTTGTTCTGTGCTGCACCTGCTGGGTGGTTCAAAGGTTTTCTGACCTTCCTGCTCTGGAAGCTTTTCAGAGCTGAGGCTACGCCTGGGCTGCGAAAGCAGAGAGGCGTAGAGGCCTTTCACACGGAAGGCGTGGGCCTGTTTCCCATGGGGAAAGTGTACGTCGCCCAACCCCCACTCCCACCCCACCCCACCCCACCCCACCCCACCCCACTCCAACCCACCCCCAGCTGGAGGCGTGCGGGTTGACACCATTTTGTCCTGCCCATGGAAAATACAAAGAGGCGTACACGATTTGGGCTGTCTGGTGAAAGAATTTTGAATCGGCGGCACCCTGAGTACCTTTCCCGAAGTTTGCTTCCTAGCTGGTTAAACTCGGCATTCAGAGGCGAGATGAGAACAAACTTGCTCCGCGTGCGGCGAAGTGCCTTGATGCCCTGCCCTAAATGTTTGAGCTTCTGGCCAGCCTCACGCAAGTCCTTTGACACGTAGGATTCTCACTTTTACTCCAAGCTGTCCCTGTTGGCTGAAGCAGTCGGCGTGTCTGTATCGCAGCCTGGGAGGCCGGGCGTTGGGGGAGTCTGCCAAGTGGCTGGCCTCCATTTATAGCTAACTGAGAAACGGCGTCGAAGCTTTCGGGAGCCTCTTACAGGGAATGGTTGCAGTTCGGAATTGGAGACTGTGCTGGCAAACGTCAGCAGCTCCTCTCCCTCGGAGGGCTCTTGGTGTGCCGACTCCTAACAGCCAGCACGGTCCCCAGCTCGCGAACGGTCCCATTGCGAGCCGGTCTCGTCCGTGAAAGAGCCACGTGAGGCTGATCTCCAAGAGTCGGGCTCCACACCTGGAGCCTTTGGGACAGGGCAGTCCTGAGCCGATGTGCCCACCAGGGGACGCGACCAAAGTTTACGTACCACAGGAAAGCGCATCAAGGCCTCGTGTTCTCTCCATGAAATGAACGTGAGCTTGAAGGGTGATGCGTCAGCGTGCACCGTGAACAGCTCGCTGGTACGCCTGTCTTTGCCCCCTCTCACGGTCTCGCGCACCGGGGCTCAGTTCCGTGCAGGAATGCTGAGTGGGAGCGCCAGCCTCGCTTCTGGACTCGAAAGCCTTCCACCCCCTAATGGCAGGTTGTGTGTGTCTCTCACGTGGGGGGAGGAATGAGGTCGCCCACAGAGGTTCTGCCATGAAAGATCTAAAGACGCACGCTGCTGAGGAGCTTGTTCCTCATGGAGCGTCCCCGAAGGCCAGAAGAATGCCGAAGGTCTCTTTCAAAGCTGCCGGACGCTCTGCCGTTCTAGGCCTGAGATAAGGACCTTGTGACGGCACTGTAACCCCGCGAGATTCAGGAGACATCGCCAGTGCGAGTGGCAATCCGGAAGGAAGAACCTTCAAGGCGGAGTGTCCTTTCCTGTACAAAACGGCGCCCAAGCGGCTGAGGCAGGGAGCATTTTCCTTCACAGAACCGGCATCCTCGTATGCCTGTGGGTTACTCTAAAGAAACGACACTGTGAGCAACCTCTTCGAAAAGGCCTTCGCAAGCGACTTGGAGACAACAGCAGCGCAGTGGAGGCACAGACCATTGTCCTAGAGAGCAGCACAGTGTCTCTAGCAGCGATCGCTTCCCGGAGGATACGTAAGCCACACCGAGATTCCAGCAGGGAGGTTTGCCTTATAGCAGTACAACTCACTCAAGAAAGAGGGATGAGGTGTAGGGCTAATCTACGTGCGCTCAGGCTCTGTGTCCCCGAGAAGGTTTCACGGAGCAGAATGCATCACCGACCGCTACCACGTGTGTGCACCAAAGAAGCCCTGTGCCGTGGGTGTTCTCAGGCCGACAGCGAAGACCTAGGTGTGTGCTGCACCCGCGCTCGGTGGTTCACACGTTGTGTGACCCTGTGCCTTTGGAAGATGTTCAGAGCGGGTGGCACCTGCGTGCTGCGAGCGCAAGAGGTGCAGAGTGTAGAGGCCTTTCACACTGGAGGAAGGGCTTGCATCTCATGGAGAAAATGTGTACGTCGCCCGGGAGATGGAGGCACGCTCTTGACACCATTTCCTCTGCCCGTTTAAAACACAAGTGTTTGTAGTCGATCTGGGCTGCCTGGTGAAACGCTTGGCAGTCCGCATCACCCTGAGCACCTTTCCTGAAGTTTGATTCGTAGCTGGGTAAACTCGGGCTTCAGAGGCTTAGATGAGACCAAACGTGTTCAGCTTGTGGCGAAAGCCTTTGACCAGAGGCATATATGCTTGTGCTTGGGGCGAGGGCTAGGCAAGAACGTTTACACACTGGGTTTTTATCTTTACCCTAAGCTGTCCCTTTTGGCTGCAGCAGGCGGAGAGAACCCGCGGAGAGAGAACAGCTGCGAAGTGGATGCACAGAACAGTCACCTCGATACCAGCCCCGGGCTCCCAAGCAACGATCCTTCCCCGCAGGGTACTTAACCCACCCAGGGATTCAAGCAGGGAGTTCGCCTTGTCCAACTCGCACAGGAGACTGGCATGAGACGTAGGGCTCATCTACTTGCGTTCACACTACGTGGCCCGGAGAAGTTCTCACGGAGCCGAATCCAGCACCCTTCCTCCACCACGTGTGTACACAAAGGAGCGCTGGGCAGTGGGTGTTCTCAGGCCAAGAGAGAAGCCCTTGTTCTGTGCTGCACCTGCTGGGTGGTTCAAAGGTTTTCTGACCTTCCTGCTCTGGAAGCTTTTCAGAGCTGAGGCTACGCCTGGGCTGCGAAAGCAGAGAGGCGTAGAGGCCTTTCACACGGAAGGCGTGGGCCTGTTTCCCATGGGGAAAGTGTACGTCGCCCAACCCCCACTCCCACCCCACCCCACCCCACCCCACCCCACCCCACTCCAACCCACCCCCAGCTGGAGGCGTGCGGGTTGACACCATTTTGTCCTGCCCATGGAAAATACAAAGAGGCGTACACGATTTGGGCTGTCTGGTGAAAGAATTTTGAATCGGCGGCACCCTGAGTACCTTTCCCGAAGTTTGCTTCCTAGCTGGTTAAACTCGGCATTCAGAGGCGAGATGAGAACAAACTTGCTCCGCGTGCGGCGAAGTGCCTTGATGCCCTGCCCTAAATGTTTGAGCTTCTGGCCAGCCTCACGCAAGTCCTTTGACACGTAGGATTCTCACTTTTACTCCAAGCTGTCCCTGTTGGCTGAAGCAGTCGGCGTGTCTGTATCGCAGCCTGGGAGGCCGGGCGTTGGGGGAGTCTGCCAAGTGGCTGGCCTCCATTTATAGCTAACTGAGAAACGGCGTCGAAGCTTTCGGGAGCCTCTTACAGGGAATGGTTGCAGTTCGGAATTGGAGACTGTGCTGGCAAACGTCAGCAGCTCCTCTCCCTCGGAGGGCTCTTGGTGTGCCGACTCCTAACAGCCAGCACGGTCCCCAGCTCGCGAACGGTCCCATTGCGAGCCGGTCTCGTCCGTGAAAGAGCCACGTGAGGCTGATCTCCAAGAGTCGGGCTCCACACCTGGAGCCTTTGGGACAGGGCAGTCCTGAGCCGATGTGCCCACCAGGGGACGCGACCAAAGTTTACGTACCACAGGAAAGCGCATCAAGGCCTCGTGTTCTCTCCATGAAATGAACGTGAGCTTGAAGGGTGATGCGTCAGCGTGCACCGTGAACAGCTCGCTGGTACGCCTGTCTTTGCCCCCTCTCACGGTCTCGCGCACCGGGGCTCAGTTCCGTGCAGGAATGCTGAGTGGGAGCGCCAGCCTCGCTTCTGGACTCGAAAGCCTTCCACCCCCTAATGGCAGGTTGTGTGTGTCTCTCACGTGGGGGGAGGAATGAGGTCGCCCACAGAGGTTCTGCCATGAAAGATCTAAAGACGCACGCTGCTGAGGAGCTTGTTCCTCATGGAGCGTCCCCGAAGGCCAGAAGAATGCCGAAGGTCTCTTTCAAAGCTGCCGGACGCTCTGCCGTTCTAGGCCTGAGATAAGGACCTTGTGACGGCACTGTAACCCCGCGAGATTCAGGAGACATCGCCAGTGCGAGTGGCAATCCGGAAGGAAGAACCTTCAAGGCGGAGTGTCCTTTCCTGTACAAAACGGCGCCCAAGCGGCTGAGGCAGGGAGCATTTTCCTTCACAGAACCGGCATCCTCGTATGCCTGTGGGTTACTCTAAAGAAACGACACTGTGAGCAACCTCTTCGAAAAGGCCTTCGCAAGCGACTTGGAGACAACAGCAGCGCAGTGGAGGCACAGACCATTGTCCTAGAGAGCAGCACAGTGTCTCTAGCAGCGATCGCTTCCCGGAGGATACGTAAGCCACACCGAGATTCCAGCAGGGAGGTTTGCCTTATAGCAGTACAACTCACTCAAGAAAGAGGGATGAGGTGTAGGGCTAATCTACGTGCGCTCAGGCTCTGTGTCCCCGAGAAGGTTTCACGGAGCAGAATGCATCACCGACCGCTACCACGTGTGTGCACCAAAGAAGCCCTGTGCCGTGGGTGTTCTCAGGCCGACAGCGAAGACCTAGGTGTGTGCTGCACCCGCGCTCGGTGGTTCACACGTTGTGTGACCCTGTGCCTTTGGAAGATGTTCAGAGCGGGTGGCACCTGCGTGCTGCGAGCGCAAGAGGTGCAGAGTGTAGAGGCCTTTCACACTGGAGGAAGGGCTTGCATCTCATGGAGAAAATGTGTACGTCGCCCGGGAGATGGAGGCACGCTCTTGACACCATTTCCTCTGCCCGTTTAAAACACAAGTGTTTGTAGTCGATCTGGGCTGCCTGGTGAAACGCTTGGCAGTCCGCATCACCCTGAGCACCTTTCCTGAAGTTTGATTCGTAGCTGGGTAAACTCGGGCTTCAGAGGCTTAGATGAGACCAAACGTGTTCAGCTTGTGGCGAAAGCCTTTGACCAGAGGCATATATGCTTGTGCTTGGGGCGAGGGCTAGGCAAGAACGTTTACACACTGGGTTTTTATCTTTACCCTAAGCTGTCCCTTTTGGCTGCAGCAGGCGGAGAGAACCCGCGGAGAGAGAACAGCTGCGAAGTGGATGCACAGAACAGTCACCTCGATACCAGCCCCGGGCTCCCAAGCAACGATCCTTCCCCGCAGGGTACTTAACCCACCCAGGGATTCAAGCAGGGAGTTCGCCTTGTCCAACTCGCACAGGAGACTGGCATGAGACGTAGGGCTCATCTACTTGCGTTCACACTACGTGGCCCGGAGAAGTTCTCACGGAGCCGAATCCAGCACCCTTCCTCCACCACGTGTGTACACAAAGGAGCGCTGGGCAGTGGGTGTTCTCAGGCCAAGAGAGAAGCCCTTGTTCTGTGCTGCACCTGCTGGGTGGTTCAAAGGTTTTCTGACCTTCCTGCTCTGGAAGCTTTTCAGAGCTGAGGCTACGCCTGGGCTGCGAAAGCAGAGAGGCGTAGAGGCCTTTCACACGGAAGGCGTGGGCCTGTTTCCCATGGGGAAAGTGTACGTCGCCCAACCCCCACTCCCACCCCACCCCACCCCACCCCACCCCACCCCACTCCAACCCACCCCCAGCTGGAGGCGTGCGGGTTGACACCATTTTGTCCTGCCCATGGAAAATACAAAGAGGCGTACACGATTTGGGCTGTCTGGTGAAAGAATTTTGAATCGGCGGCACCCTGAGTACCTTTCCCGAAGTTTGCTTCCTAGCTGGTTAAACTCGGCATTCAGAGGCGAGATGAGAACAAACTTGCTCCGCGTGCGGCGAAGTGCCTTGATGCCCTGCCCTAAATGTTTGAGCTTCTGGCCAGCCTCACGCAAGTCCTTTGACACGTAGGATTCTCACTTTTACTCCAAGCTGTCCCTGTTGGCTGAAGCAGTCGGCGTGTCTGTATCGCAGCCTGGGAGGCCGGGCGTTGGGGGAGTCTGCCAAGTGGCTGGCCTCCATTTATAGCTAACTGAGAAACGGCGTCGAAGCTTTCGGGAGCCTCTTACAGGGAATGGTTGCAGTTCGGAATTGGAGACTGTGCTGGCAAACGTCAGCAGCTCCTCTCCCTCGGAGGGCTCTTGGTGTGCCGACTCCTAACAGCCAGCACGGTCCCCAGCTCGCGAACGGTCCCATTGCGAGCCGGTCTCGTCCGTGAAAGAGCCACGTGAGGCTGATCTCCAAGAGTCGGGCTCCACACCTGGAGCCTTTGGGACAGGGCAGTCCTGAGCCGATGTGCCCACCAGGGGACGCGACCAAAGTTTACGTACCACAGGAAAGCGCATCAAGGCCTCGTGTTCTCTCCATGAAATGAACGTGAGCTTGAAGGGTGATGCGTCAGCGTGCACCGTGAACAGCTCGCTGGTACGCCTGTCTTTGCCCCCTCTCACGGTCTCGCGCACCGGGGCTCAGTTCCGTGCAGGAATGCTGAGTGGGAGCGCCAGCCTCGCTTCTGGACTCGAAAGCCTTCCACCCCCTAATGGCAGGTTGTGTGTGTCTCTCACGTGGGGGGAGGAATGAGGTCGCCCACAGAGGTTCTGCCATGAAAGATCTAAAGACGCACGCTGCTGAGGAGCTTGTTCCTCATGGAGCGTCCCCGAAGGCCAGAAGAATGCCGAAGGTCTCTTTCAAAGCTGCCGGACGCTCTGCCGTTCTAGGCCTGAGATAAGGACCTTGTGACGGCACTGTAACCCCGCGAGATTCAGGAGACATCGCCAGTGCGAGTGGCAATCCGGAAGGAAGAACCTTCAAGGCGGAGTGTCCTTTCCTGTACAAAACGGCGCCCAAGCGGCTGAGGCAGGGAGCATTTTCCTTCACAGAACCGGCATCCTCGTATGCCTGTGGGTTACTCTAAAGAAACGACACTGTGAGCAACCTCTTCGAAAAGGCCTTCGCAAGCGACTTGGAGACAACAGCAGCGCAGTGGAGGCACAGACCATTGTCCTAGAGAGCAGCACAGTGTCTCTAGCAGCGATCGCTTCCCGGAGGATACGTAAGCCACACCGAGATTCCAGCAGGGAGGTTTGCCTTATAGCAGTACAACTCACTCAAGAAAGAGGGATGAGGTGTAGGGCTAATCTACGTGCGCTCAGGCTCTGTGTCCCCGAGAAGGTTTCACGGAGCAGAATGCATCACCGACCGCTACCACGTGTGTGCACCAAAGAAGCCCTGTGCCGTGGGTGTTCTCAGGCCGACAGCGAAGACCTAGGTGTGTGCTGCACCCGCGCTCGGTGGTTCACACGTTGTGTGACCCTGTGCCTTTGGAAGATGTTCAGAGCGGGTGGCACCTGCGTGCTGCGAGCGCAAGAGGTGCAGAGTGTAGAGGCCTTTCACACTGGAGGAAGGGCTTGCATCTCATGGAGAAAATGTGTACGTCGCCCGGGAGATGGAGGCACGCTCTTGACACCATTTCCTCTGCCCGTTTAAAACACAAGTGTTTGTAGTCGATCTGGGCTGCCTGGTGAAACGCTTGGCAGTCCGCATCACCCTGAGCACCTTTCCTGAAGTTTGATTCGTAGCTGGGTAAACTCGGGCTTCAGAGGCTTAGATGAGACCAAACGTGTTCAGCTTGTGGCGAAAGCCTTTGACCAGAGGCATATATGCTTGTGCTTGGGGCGAGGGCTAGGCAAGAACGTTTACACACTGGGTTTTTATCTTTACCCTAAGCTGTCCCTTTTGGCTGCAGCAGGCGGAGAGAACCCGCGGAGAGAGAACAGCTGCGAAGTGGATGCACAGAACAGTCACCTCGATACCAGCCCCGGGCTCCCAAGCAACGATCCTTCCCCGCAGGGTACTTAACCCACCCAGGGATTCAAGCAGGGAGTTCGCCTTGTCCAACTCGCACAGGAGACTGGCATGAGACGTAGGGCTCATCTACTTGCGTTCACACTACGTGGCCCGGAGAAGTTCTCACGGAGCCGAATCCAGCACCCTTCCTCCACCACGTGTGTACACAAAGGAGCGCTGGGCAGTGGGTGTTCTCAGGCCAAGAGAGAAGCCCTTGTTCTGTGCTGCACCTGCTGGGTGGTTCAAAGGTTTTCTGACCTTCCTGCTCTGGAAGCTTTTCAGAGCTGAGGCTACGCCTGGGCTGCGAAAGCAGAGAGGCGTAGAGGCCTTTCACACGGAAGGCGTGGGCCTGTTTCCCATGGGGAAAGTGTACGTCGCCCAACCCCCACTCCCACCCCACCCCACCCCACCCCACCCCACCCCACTCCAACCCACCCCCAGCTGGAGGCGTGCGGGTTGACACCATTTTGTCCTGCCCATGGAAAATACAAAGAGGCGTACACGATTTGGGCTGTCTGGTGAAAGAATTTTGAATCGGCGGCACCCTGAGTACCTTTCCCGAAGTTTGCTTCCTAGCTGGTTAAACTCGGCATTCAGAGGCGAGATGAGAACAAACTTGCTCCGCGTGCGGCGAAGTGCCTTGATGCCCTGCCCTAAATGTTTGAGCTTCTGGCCAGCCTCACGCAAGTCCTTTGACACGTAGGATTCTCACTTTTACTCCAAGCTGTCCCTGTTGGCTGAAGCAGTCGGCGTGTCTGTATCGCAGCCTGGGAGGCCGGGCGTTGGGGGAGTCTGCCAAGTGGCTGGCCTCCATTTATAGCTAACTGAGAAACGGCGTCGAAGCTTTCGGGAGCCTCTTACAGGGAATGGTTGCAGTTCGGAATTGGAGACTGTGCTGGCAAACGTCAGCAGCTCCTCTCCCTCGGAGGGCTCTTGGTGTGCCGACTCCTAACAGCCAGCACGGTCCCCAGCTCGCGAACGGTCCCATTGCGAGCCGGTCTCGTCCGTGAAAGAGCCACGTGAGGCTGATCTCCAAGAGTCGGGCTCCACACCTGGAGCCTTTGGGACAGGGCAGTCCTGAGCCGATGTGCCCACCAGGGGACGCGACCAAAGTTTACGTACCACAGGAAAGCGCATCAAGGCCTCGTGTTCTCTCCATGAAATGAACGTGAGCTTGAAGGGTGATGCGTCAGCGTGCACCGTGAACAGCTCGCTGGTACGCCTGTCTTTGCCCCCTCTCACGGTCTCGCGCACCGGGGCTCAGTTCCGTGCAGGAATGCTGAGTGGGAGCGCCAGCCTCGCTTCTGGACTCGAAAGCCTTCCACCCCCTAATGGCAGGTTGTGTGTGTCTCTCACGTGGGGGGAGGAATGAGGTCGCCCACAGAGGTTCTGCCATGAAAGATCTAAAGACGCACGCTGCTGAGGAGCTTGTTCCTCATGGAGCGTCCCCGAAGGCCAGAAGAATGCCGAAGGTCTCTTTCAAAGCTGCCGGACGCTCTGCCGTTCTAGGCCTGAGATAAGGACCTTGTGACGGCACTGTAACCCCGCGAGATTCAGGAGACATCGCCAGTGCGAGTGGCAATCCGGAAGGAAGAACCTTCAAGGCGGAGTGTCCTTTCCTGTACAAAACGGCGCCCAAGCGGCTGAGGCAGGGAGCATTTTCCTTCACAGAACCGGCATCCTCGTATGCCTGTGGGTTACTCTAAAGAAACGACACTGTGAGCAACCTCTTCGAAAAGGCCTTCGCAAGCGACTTGGAGACAACAGCAGCGCAGTGGAGGCACAGACCATTGTCCTAGAGAGCAGCACAGTGTCTCTAGCAGCGATCGCTTCCCGGAGGATACGTAAGCCACACCGAGATTCCAGCAGGGAGGTTTGCCTTATAGCAGTACAACTCACTCAAGAAAGAGGGATGAGGTGTAGGGCTAATCTACGTGCGCTCAGGCTCTGTGTCCCCGAGAAGGTTTCACGGAGCAGAATGCATCACCGACCGCTACCACGTGTGTGCACCAAAGAAGCCCTGTGCCGTGGGTGTTCTCAGGCCGACAGCGAAGACCTAGGTGTGTGCTGCACCCGCGCTCGGTGGTTCACACGTTGTGTGACCCTGTGCCTTTGGAAGATGTTCAGAGCGGGTGGCACCTGCGTGCTGCGAGCGCAAGAGGTGCAGAGTGTAGAGGCCTTTCACACTGGAGGAAGGGCTTGCATCTCATGGAGAAAATGTGTACGTCGCCCGGGAGATGGAGGCACGCTCTTGACACCATTTCCTCTGCCCGTTTAAAACACAAGTGTTTGTAGTCGATCTGGGCTGCCTGGTGAAACGCTTGGCAGTCCGCATCACCCTGAGCACCTTTCCTGAAGTTTGATTCGTAGCTGGGTAAACTCGGGCTTCAGAGGCTTAGATGAGACCAAACGTGTTCAGCTTGTGGCGAAAGCCTTTGACCAGAGGCATATATGCTTGTGCTTGGGGCGAGGGCTAGGCAAGAACGTTTACACACTGGGTTTTTATCTTTACCCTAAGCTGTCCCTTTTGGCTGCAGCAGGCGGAGAGAACCCGCGGAGAGAGAACAGCTGCGAAGTGGATGCACAGAACAGTCACCTCGATACCAGCCCCGGGCTCCCAAGCAACGATCCTTCCCCGCAGGGTACTTAACCCACCCAGGGATTCAAGCAGGGAGTTCGCCTTGTCCAACTCGCACAGGAGACTGGCATGAGACGTAGGGCTCATCTACTTGCGTTCACACTACGTGGCCCGGAGAAGTTCTCACGGAGCCGAATCCAGCACCCTTCCTCCACCACGTGTGTACACAAAGGAGCGCTGGGCAGTGGGTGTTCTCAGGCCAAGAGAGAAGCCCTTGTTCTGTGCTGCACCTGCTGGGTGGTTCAAAGGTTTTCTGACCTTCCTGCTCTGGAAGCTTTTCAGAGCTGAGGCTACGCCTGGGCTGCGAAAGCAGAGAGGCGTAGAGGCCTTTCACACGGAAGGCGTGGGCCTGTTTCCCATGGGGAAAGTGTACGTCGCCCAACCCCCACTCCCACCCCACCCCACCCCACCCCACCCCACCCCACTCCAACCCACCCCCAGCTGGAGGCGTGCGGGTTGACACCATTTTGTCCTGCCCATGGAAAATACAAAGAGGCGTACACGATTTGGGCTGTCTGGTGAAAGAATTTTGAATCGGCGGCACCCTGAGTACCTTTCCCGAAGTTTGCTTCCTAGCTGGTTAAACTCGGCATTCAGAGGCGAGATGAGAACAAAGTTGCTCCGCGTGCGGCGAAGTGCCTTGATGCCCTGCCCTAAATGTTTGAGCTTCTGGCCAGCCTCACGCAAGTCCTTTGACACGTAGGATTCTCACTTTTACTCCAAGCTGTCCCTGTTGGCTGAAGCAGTCGGCGTGTCTGTATCGCAGCCTGGGAGGCCGGGCGTTGGGGGAGTCTGCCAAGTGGCTGGCCTCCATTTATAGCTAACTGAGAAACGGCGTCGAAGCTTTCGGGAGCCTCTTACAGGGAATGGTTGCAGTTCGGAATTGGAGACTGTGCTGGCAAACGTCAGCAGCTCCTCTCCCTCGGAGGGCTCTTGGTGTGCCGACTCCTAACAGCCAGCACGGTCCCCAGCTCGCGAACGGTCCCATTGCGAGCCGGTCTCGTCCGTGAAAGAGCCACGTGAGGCTGATCTCCAAGAGTCGGGCTCCACACCTGGAGCCTTTGGGACAGGGCAGTCCTGAGCCGATGTGCCCACCAGGGGACGCGACCAAAGTTTACGTACCACAGGAAAGCGCATCAAGGCCTCGTGTTCTCTCCATGAAATGAACGTGAGCTTGAAGGGTGATGCGTCAGCGTGCACCGTGAACAGCTCGCTGGTACGCCTGTCTTTGCCCCCTCTCACGGTCTCGCGCACCGGGGCTCAGTTCCGTGCAGGAATGCTGAGTGGGAGCGCCAGCCTCGCTTCTGGACTCGAAAGCCTTCCACCCCCTAATGGCAGGTTGTGTGTGTCTCTCACGTGGGGGGAGGAATGAGGTCGCCCACAGAGGTTCTGCCATGAAAGATCTAAAGACGCACGCTGCTGAGGAGCTTGTTCCTCATGGAGCGTCCCCGAAGGCCAGAAGAATGCCGAAGGTCTCTTTCAAAGCTGCCGGACGCTCTGCCGTTCTAGGCCTGAGATAAGGACCTTGTGACGGCACTGTAACCCCGCGAGATTCAGGAGACATCGCCAGTGCGAGTGGCAATCCGGAAGGAAGAACCTTCAAGGCGGAGTGTCCTTTCCTGTACAAAACGGCGCCCAAGCGGCTGAGGCAGGGAGCATTTTCCTTCACAGAACCGGCATCCTCGTATGCCTGTGGGTTACTCTAAAGAAACGACACTGTGAGCAACCTCTTCGAAAAGGCCTTCGCAAGCGACTTGGAGACAACAGCAGCGCAGTGGAGGCACAGACCATTGTCCTAGAGAGCAGCACAGTGTCTCTAGCAGCGATCGCTTCCCGGAGGATACGTAAGCCACACCGAGATTCCAGCAGGGAGGTTTGCCTTATAGCAGTACAACTCACTCAAGAAAGAGGGATGAGGTGTAGGGCTAATCTACGTGCGCTCAGGCTCTGTGTCCCCGAGAAGGTTTCACGGAGCAGAATGCATCACCGACCGCTACCACGTGTGTGCACCAAAGAAGCCCTGTGCCGTGGGTGTTCTCAGGCCGACAGCGAAGACCTAGGTGTGTGCTGCACCCGCGCTCGGTGGTTCACACGTTGTGTGACCCTGTGCCTTTGGAAGATGTTCAGAGCGGGTGGCACCTGCGTGCTGCGAGCGCAAGAGGTGCAGAGTGTAGAGGCCTTTCACACTGGAGGAAGGGCTTGCATCTCATGGAGAAAATGTGTACGTCGCCCGGGAGATGGAGGCACGCTCTTGACACCATTTCCTCTGCCCGTTTAAAACACAAGTGTTTGTAGTCGATCTGGGCTGCCTGGTGAAACGCTTGGCAGTCCGCATCACCCTGAGCACCTTTCCTGAAGTTTGATTCGTAGCTGGGTAAACTCGGGCTTCAGAGGCTTAGATGAGACCAAACGTGTTCAGCTTGTGGCGAAAGCCTTTGACCAGAGGCATATATGCTTGTGCTTGGGGCGAGGGCTAGGCAAGAACGTTTACACACTGGGTTTTTATCTTTACCCTAAGCTGTCCCTTTTGGCTGCAGCAGGCGGAGAGAACCCGCGGAGAGAGAACAGCTGCGAAGTGGATGCACAGAACAGTCACCTCGATACCAGCCCCGGGCTCCCAAGCAACGATCCTTCCCCGCAGGGTACTTAACCCACCCAGGGATTCAAGCAGGGAGTTCGCCTTGTCCAACTCGCACAGGAGACTGGCATGAGACGTAGGGCTCATCTACTTGCGTTCACACTACGTGGCCCGGAGAAGTTCTCACGGAGCCGAATCCAGCACCCTTCCTCCACCACGTGTGTACACAAAGGAGCGCTGGGCAGTGGGTGTTCTCAGGCCAAGAGAGAAGCCCTTGTTCTGTGCTGCACCTGCTGGGTGGTTCAAAGGTTTTCTGACCTTCCTGCTCTGGAAGCTTTTCAGAGCTGAGGCTACGCCTGGGCTGCGAAAGCAGAGAGGCGTAGAGGCCTTTCACACGGAAGGCGTGGGCCTGTTTCCCATGGGGAAAGTGTACGTCGCCCAACCCCCACTCCCACCCCACCCCACCCCACCCCACCCCACCCCACTCCAACCCACCCCCAGCTGGAGGCGTGCGGGTTGACACCATTTTGTCCTGCCCATGGAAAATACAAAGAGGCGTACACGATTTGGGCTGTCTGGTGAAAGAATTTTGAATCGGCGGCACCCTGAGTACCTTTCCCGAAGTTTGCTTCCTAGCTGGTTAAACTCGGCATTCAGAGGCGAGATGAGAACAAACTTGCTCCGCGTGCGGCGAAGTGCCTTGATGCCCTGCCCTAAATGTTTGAGCTTCTGGCCAGCCTCACGCAAGTCCTTTGACACGTAGGATTCTCACTTTTACTCCAAGCTGTCCCTGTTGGCTGAAGCAGTCGGCGTGTCTGTATCGCAGCCTGGGAGGCCGGGCGTTGGGGGAGTCTGCCAAGTGGCTGGCCTCCATTTATAGCTAACTGAGAAACGGCGTCGAAGCTTTCGGGAGCCTCTTACAGGGAATGGTTGCAGTTCGGAATTGGAGACTGTGCTGGCAAACGTCAGCAGCTCCTCTCCCTCGGAGGGCTCTTGGTGTGCCGACTCCTAACAGCCAGCACGGTCCCCAGCTCGCGAACGGTCCCATTGCGAGCCGGTCTCGTCCGTGAAAGAGCCACGTGAGGCTGATCTCCAAGAGTCGGGCTCCACACCTGGAGCCTTTGGGACAGGGCAGTCCTGAGCCGATGTGCCCACCAGGGGACGCGACCAAAGTTTACGTACCACAGGAAAGCGCATCAAGGCCTCGTGTTCTCTCCATGAAATGAACGTGAGCTTGAAGGGTGATGCGTCAGCGTGCACCGTGAACAGCTCGCTGGTACGCCTGTCTTTGCCCCCTCTCACGGTCTCACGCACCGGGGCTCAGTTCCGTGCAGGAATGCTGAGTGGGAGCGCCAGCCTCGCTTCTGGACTCGAAAGCCTTCCACCCCCTAATGGCAGGTTGTGTGTGTCTCTCACGTGGGGGGAGGAATGAGGTCGCCCACAGAGGTTCTGCCATGAAAGATCTAAAGACGCACGCTGCTGAGGAGCTTGTTCCTCATGGAGCGTCCCCGAAGGCCAGAAGAATGCCGAAGGTCTCTTTCAAAGCTGCCGGACGCTCTGCCGTTCTAGGCCTGAGATAAGGACCTTGTGACGGCACTGTAACCCCGCGAGATTCAGGAGACATCGCCAGTGCGAGTGGCAATCCGGAAGGAAGAACCTTCAAGGCGGAGTGTCCTTTCCTGTACAAAACGGCGCCCAAGCGGCTGAGGCAGGGAGCATTTTCCTTCACAGAACCGGCATCCTCGTATGCCTGTGGGTTACTCTAAAGAAACGACACTGTGAGCAACCTCTTCGAAAAGGCCTTCGCAAGCGACTTGGAGACAACAGCAGCGCAGTGGAGGCACAGACCATTGTCCTAGAGAGCAGCACAGTGTCTCTAGCAGCGATCGCTTCCCGGAGGATACGTAAGCCACACCGAGATTCCAGCAGGGAGGTTTGCCTTATAGCAGTACAACTCACTCAAGAAAGAGGGATGAGGTGTAGGGCTAATCTACGTGCGCTCAGGCTCTGTGTCCCCGAGAAGGTTTCACGGAGCAGAATGCATCACCGACCGCTACCACGTGTGTGCACCAAAGAAGCCCTGTGCCGTGGGTGTTCTCAGGCCGACAGCGAAGACCTAGGTGTGTGCTGCACCCGCGCTCGGTGGTTCACACGTTGTGTGACCCTGTGCCTTTGGAAGATGTTCAGAGCGGGTGGCACCTGCGTGCTGCGAGCGCAAGAGGTGCAGAGTGTAGAGGCCTTTCACACTGGAGGAAGGGCTTGCATCTCATGGAGAAAATGTGTACGTCGCCCGGGAGATGGAGGCACGCTCTTGACACCATTTCCTCTGCCCGTTTAAAACACAAGTGTTTGTAGTCGATCTGGGCTGCCTGGTGAAACGCTTGGCAGTCCGCATCACCCTGAGCACCTTTCCTGAAGTTTGATTCGTAGCTGGGTAAACTCGGGCTTCAGAGGCTTAGATGAGACCAAACGTGTTCAGCTTGTGGCGAAAGCCTTTGACCAGAGGCATATATGCTTGTGCTTGGGGCGAGGGCTAGGCAAGAACGTTTACACACTGGGTTTTTATCTTTACCCTAAGCTGTCCCTTTTGGCTGCAGCAGGCGGAGAGAACCCGCGGAGAGAGAACAGCTGCGAAGTGGATGCACAGAACAGTCACCTCGATACCAGCCCCGGGCTCCCAAGCAACGATCCTTCCCCGCAGGGTACTTAACCCACCCAGGGATTCAAGCAGGGAGTTCGCCTTGTCCAACTCGCACAGGAGACTGGCATGAGACGTAGGGCTCATCTACTTGCGTTCACACTACGTGGCCCGGAGAAGTTCTCACGGAGCCGAATCCAGCACCCTTCCTCCACCACGTGTGTACACAAAGGAGCGCTGGGCAGTGGGTGTTCTCAGGCCAAGAGAGAAGCCCTTGTTCTGTGCTGCACCTGCTGGGTGGTTCAAAGGTTTTCTGACCTTCCTGCTCTGGAAGCTTTTCAGAGCTGAGGCTACGCCTGGGCTGCGAAAGCAGAGAGGCGTAGAGGCCTTTCACACGGAAGGCGTGGGCCTGTTTCCCATGGGGAAAGTGTACGTCGCCCAACCCCCACTCCCACCCCACCCCACCCCACCCCACCCCACCCCACTCCAACCCACCCCCAGCTGGAGGCGTGCGGGTTGACACCATTTTGTCCTGCCCATGGAAAATACAAAGAGGCGTACACGATTTGGGCTGTCTGGTGAAAGAATTTTGAATCGGCGGCACCCTGAGTACCTTTCCCGAAGTTTGCTTCCTAGCTGGTTAAACTCGGCATTCAGAGGCGAGATGAGAACAAACTTGCTCCGCGTGCGGCGAAGTGCCTTGATGCCCTGCCCTAAATGTTTGAGCTTCTGGCCAGCCTCACGCAAGTCCTTTGACACGTAGGATTCTCACTTTTACTCCAAG
This sequence comes from Orcinus orca, assembly GCF_937001465.1. Taxonomy (NCBI): domain Eukaryota; kingdom Metazoa; phylum Chordata; class Mammalia; order Artiodactyla; family Delphinidae; genus Orcinus; species Orcinus orca. The sequence continues at coordinate 2,252,486 of NC_064572.1, read as the reverse complement.
CTGTCCCTGTTGGCTGAAGCAGTCGGCGTGTCTGTATCGCAGCCTGGGAGGCCGGGCGTTGGGGGAGTCTGCCAAGTGGCTGGCCTCCATTTATAGCTAACTGAGAAACGGCGTCGAAGCTTTCGGGAGCCTCTTACAGGGAATGGTTGCAGTTCGGAATTGGAGACTGTGCTGGCAAACGTCAGCAGCTCCTCTCCCTCGGAGGGCTCTTGGTGTGCCGACTCCTAACAGCCAGCACGGTCCCCAGCTCGCGAACGGTCCCATTGCGAGCCGGTCTCGTCCGTGAAAGAGCCACGTGAGGCTGATCTCCAAGAGTCGGGCTCCACACCTGGAGCCTTTGGGACAGGGCAGTCCTGAGCCGATGTGCCCACCAGGGGACGCGACCAAAGTTTACGTACCACAGGAAAGCGCATCAAGGCCTCGTGTTCTCTCCATGAAATGAACGTGAGCTTGAAGGGTGATGCGTCAGCGTGCACCGTGAACAGCTCGCTGGTACGCCTGTCTTTGCCCCCTCTCACGGTCTCACGCACCGGGGCTCAGTTCCGTGCAGGAATGCTGAGTGGGAGCGCCAGCCTCGCTTCTGGACTCGAAAGCCTTCCACCCCCTAATGGCAGGTTGTGTGTGTCTCTCACGTGGGGGGAGGAATGAGGTCGCCCACAGAGGTTCTGCCATGAAAGATCTAAAGACGCACGCTGCTGAGGAGCTTGTTCCTCATGGAGCGTCCCCGAAGGCCAGAAGAATGCCGAAGGTCTCTTTCAAAGCTGCCGGACGCTCTGCCGTTCTAGGCCTGAGATAAGGACCTTGTGACGGCACTGTAACCCCGCGAGATTCAGGAGACATCGCCAGTGCGAGTGGCAATCCGGAAGGAAGAACCTTCAAGGCGGAGTGTCCTTTCCTGTACAAAACGGCGCCCAAGCGGCTGAGGCAGGGAGCATTTTCCTTCACAGAACCGGCATCCTCGTATGCCTGTGGGTTACTCTAAAGAAACGACACTGTGAGCAACCTCTTCGAAAAGGCCTTCGCAAGCGACTTGGAGACAACAGCAGCGCAGTGGAGGCACAGACCATTGTCCTAGAGAGCAGCACAGTGTCTCTAGCAGCGATCGCTTCCCGGAGGATACGTAAGCCACACCGAGATTCCAGCAGGGAGGTTTGCCTTATAGCAGTACAACTCACTCAAGAAAGAGGGATGAGGTGTAGGGCTAATCTACGTGCGCTCAGGCTCTGTGTCCCCGAGAAGGTTTCACGGAGCAGAATGCATCACCGACCGCTACCACGTGTGTGCACCAAAGAAGCCCTGTGCCGTGGGTGTTCTCAGGCCGACAGCGAAGACCTAGGTGTGTGCTGCACCCGCGCTCGGTGGTTCACACGTTGTGTGACCCTGTGCCTTTGGAAGATGTTCAGAGCGGGTGGCACCTGCGTGCTGCGAGCGCAAGAGGTGCAGAGTGTAGAGGCCTTTCACACTGGAGGAAGGGCTTGCATCTCATGGAGAAAATGTGTACGTCGCCCGGGAGATGGAGGCACGCTCTTGACACCATTTCCTCTGCCCGTTTAAAACACAAGTGTTTGTAGTCGATCTGGGCTGCCTGGTGAAACGCTTGGCAGTCCGCATCACCCTGAGCACCTTTCCTGAAGTTTGATTCGTAGCTGGGTAAACTCGGGCTTCAGAGGCTTAGATGAGACCAAACGTGTTCAGCTTGTGGCGAAAGCCTTTGACCAGAGGCATATATGCTTGTGCTTGGGGCGAGGGCTAGGCAAGAACGTTTACACACTGGGTTTTTATCTTTACCCTAAGCTGTCCCTTTTGGCTGCAGCAGGCGGAGAGAACCCGCGGAGAGAGAACAGCTGCGAAGTGGATGCACAGAACAGTCACCTCGATACCAGCCCCGGGCTCCCAAGCAACGATCCTTCCCCGCAGGGTACTTAACCCACCCAGGGATTCAAGCAGGGAGTTCGCCTTGTCCAACTCGCACAGGAGACTGGCATGAGACGTAGGGCTCATCTACTTGCGTTCACACTACGTGGCCCGGAGAAGTTCTCACGGAGCCGAATCCAGCACCCTTCCTCCACCACGTGTGTACACAAAGGAGCGCTGGGCAGTGGGTGTTCTCAGGCCAAGAGAGAAGCCCTTGTTCTGTGCTGCACCTGCTGGGTGGTTCAAAGGTTTTCTGACCTTCCTGCTCTGGAAGCTTTTCAGAGCTGAGGCTACGCCTGGGCTGCGAAAGCAGAGAGGCGTAGAGGCCTTTCACACGGAAGGCGTGGGCCTGTTTCCCATGGGGAAAGTGTACGTCGCCCAACCCCCACTCCCACCCCACCCCACCCCACCCCACCCCACCCCACTCCAACCCACCCCCAGCTGGAGGCGTGCGGGTTGACACCATTTTGTCCTGCCCATGGAAAATACAAAGAGGCGTACACGATTTGGGCTGTCTGGTGAAAGAATTTTGAATCGGCGGCACCCTGAGTACCTTTCCCGAAGTTTGCTTCCTAGCTGGTTAAACTCGGCATTCAGAGGCGAGATGAGAACAAACTTGCTCCGCGTGCGGCGAAGTGCCTTGATGCCCTGCCCTAAATGTTTGAGCTTCTGGCCAGCCTCACGCAAGCCCTTTGACACGTAGGATTCTCACTTTTACTCCAAGCTGTCCCTGTTGGCTGAAGCAGTCGGCGTGTCTGTATCGCAGCCTGGGAGGCCGGGCGTTGGGGGAGTCTGCCAAGTGGCTGGCCTCCATTTATAGCTAACTGAGAAACGGCGTCGAAGCTTTCGGGAGCCTCTTACAGGGAATGGTTGCAGTTCGGAATTGGAGACTGTGCTGGCAAACGTCAGCAGCTCCTCTCCCTCGGAGGGCTCTTGGTGTGCCGACTCCTAACAGCCAGCACGGTCCCCAGCTCGCGAACGGTCCCATTGCGAGCCGGTCTCGTCCGTGAAAGAGCCACGTGAGGCTGATCTCCAAGAGTCGGGCTCCACACCTGGAGCCTTTGGGACAGGGCAGTCCTGAGCCGATGTGCCCACCAGGGGACGCGACCAAAGTTTACGTACCACAGGAAAGCGCATCAAGGCCTCGTGTTCTCTCCATGAAATGAACGTGAGCTTGAAGGGTGATGCGTCAGCGTGCACCGTGAACAGCTCGCTGGTACGCCTGTCTTTGCCCCCTCTCACGGTCTCACGCACCGGGGCTCAGTTCCGTGCAGGAATGCTGAGTGGGAGCGCCAGCCTCGCTTCTGGACTCGAAAGCCTTCCACCCCCTAATGGCAGGTTGTGTGTGTCTCTCACGTGGGGGGAGGAATGAGGTCGCCCACAGAGGTTCTGCCATGAAAGATCTAAAGACGCACGCTGCTGAGGAGCTTGTTCCTCATGGAGCGTCCCCGAAGGCCAGAAGAATGCCGAAGGTCTCTTTCAAAGCTGCCGGACGCTCTGCCGTTCTAGGCCTGAGATAAGGACCTTGTGACGGCACTGTAACCCCGCGAGATTCAGGAGACATCGCCAGTGCGAGTGGCAATCCGGAAGGAAGAACCTTCAAGGCGGAGTGTCCTTTCCTGTACAAAACGGCGCCCAAGCGGCTGAGGCAGGGAGCATTTTCCTTCACAGAACCGGCATCCTCGTATGCCTGTGGGTTACTCTAAAGAAACGACACTGTGAGCAACCTCTTCGAAAAGGCCTTCGCAAGCGACTTGGAGACAACAGCAGCGCAGTGGAGGCACAGACCATTGTCCTAGAGAGCAGCACAGTGTCTCTAGCAGCGATCGCTTCCCGGAGGATACGTAAGCCACACCGAGATTCCAGCAGGGAGGTTTGCCTTATAGCAGTACAACTCACTCAAGAAAGAGGGATGAGGTGTAGGGCTAATCTACGTGCGCTCAGGCTCTGTGTCCCCGAGAAGGTTTCACGGAGCAGAATGCATCACCGACCGCTACCACGTGTGTGCACCAAAGAAGCCCTGTGCCGTGGGTGTTCTCAGGCCGACAGCGAAGACCTAGGTGTGTGCTGCACCCGCGCTCGGTGGTTCACACGTTGTGTGACCCTGTGCCTTTGGAAGATGTTCAGAGCGGGTGGCACCTGCGTGCTGCGAGCGCAAGAGGTGCAGAGTGTAGAGGCCTTTCACACTGGAGGAAGGGCTTGCATCTCATGGAGAAAATGTGTACGTCGCCCGGGAGATGGAGGCACGCTCTTGACACCATTTCCTCTGCCCGTTTAAAACACAAGTGTTTGTACTCGATCTGGGCTGCCTGGTGAAACGCTTGGCAGTCCGCATCACCCTGAGCACCTTTCCTGAAGTTTGATTCGTAGCTGGGTAAACTCGGGCTTCAGAGGCTTAGATGAGACCAAACGTGTTCAGCTTGTGGCGAAAGCCTTTGACCAGAGGCATATATGCTTGTGCTTGGGGCGAGGGCTAGGCAAGAACGTTTACACACTGGGTTTTTATCTTTACCCTAAGCTGTCCCTTTTGGCTGCAGCAGGCGGAGAGAACCCGCGGAGAGAGAACAGCTGCGAAGTGGATGCACAGAACAGTCACCTCGATACCAGCCCCGGGCTCCCAAGCAACGATCCTTCCCCGCAGGGTACTTAACCCACCCAGGGATTCAAGCAGGGAGTTCGCCTTGTCCAACTCGCACAGGAGACTGGCATGAGACGTAGGGCTCATCTACTTGCGTTCACACTACGTGGCCCGGAGAAGTTCTCACGGAGCCGAATCCAGCACCCTTCCTCCACCACGTGTGTACACAAAGGAGCGCTGGGCAGTGGGTGTTCTCAGGCCAAGAGAGAAGCCCTTGTTCTGTGCTGCACCTGCTGGGTGGTTCAAAGGTTTTCTGACCTTCCTGCTCTGGAAGCTTTTCAGAGCTGAGGCTACGCCTGGGCTGCGAAAGCAGAGAGGCGTAGAGGCCTTTCACACGGAAGGCGTGGGCCTGTTTCCCATGGGGAAAGTGTACGTCGCCCAACCCCCACTCCCACCCCACCCCACCCCACCCCACCCCACCCCACTCCAACCCACCCCCAGCTGGAGGCGTGCGGGTTGACACCATTTTGTCCTGCCCATGGAAAATACAAAGAGGCGTACACGATTTGGGCTGTCTGGTGAAAGAATTTTGAATCGGCGGCACCCTGAGTACCTTTCCCGAAGTTTGCTTCCTAGCTGGTTAAACTCGGCATTCAGAGGCGAGATGAGAACAAACTTGCTCCGCGTGCGGCGAAGTGCCTTGATGCCCTGCCCTAAATGTTTGAGCTTCTGGCCAGCCTCACGCAAGCACTTTGACACGTAGGATTCTCACTTTTACTCCAAGCTGTCCCTGTTGGCTGAAGCAGTCGGCGTGTCTGTATCGCAGCCTGGGAGGCCGGGCGTTGGGGGAGTCTGCCAAGTGGCTGGCCTCCATTTATAGCTAACTGAGAAACGGCGTCGAAGCTTTCGGGAGCCTCTTACAGGGAATGGTTGCAGTTCGGAATTGGAGACTGTGCTGGCAAACGTCAGCAGCTCCTCTCCCTCGGAGGGCTCTTGGTGTGCCGACTCCTAACAGCCAGCACGGTCCCCAGCTCGCGAACGGTCCCATTGCGAGCCGGTCTCGTCCGTGAAAGAGCCACGTGAGGCTGATCTCCAAGAGTCGGGCTCCACACCTGGAGCCTTTGGGACAGGGCAGTCCTGAGCCGATGTGCCCACCAGGGGACGCGACCAAAGTTTACGTACCACAGGAAAGCGCATCAAGGCCTCGTGTTCTCTCCATGAAATGAACGTGAGCTTGAAGGGTGATGCGTCAGCGTGCACCGTGAACAGCTCGCTGGTACGCCTGTCTTTGCCCCCTCTCACGGTCTCACGCACCGGGGCTCAGTTCCGTGCAGGAATGCTGAGTGGGAGCGCCAGCCTCGCTTCTGGACTCGAAAGCCTTCCACCCCCTAATGGCAGGTTGTGTGTGTCTCTCACGTGGGGGGAGGAATGAGGTCGCCCACAGAGGTTCTGCCATGAAAGATCTAAAGACGCACGCTGCTGAGGAGCTTGTTCCTCATGGAGCGTCCCCGAAGGCCAGAAGAATGCCGAAGGTCTCTTTCAAAGCTGCCGGACGCTCTGCCGTTCTAGGCCTGAGATAAGGACCTTGTGACGGCACTGTAACCCCGCGAGATTCAGGAGACATCGCCAGTGCGAGTGGCAATCCGGAAGGAAGAACCTTCAAGGCGGAGTGTCCTTTCCTGTACAAAACGGCGCCCAAGCGGCTGAGGCAGGGAGCATTTTCCTTCACAGAACCGGCATCCTCGTATGCCTGTGGGTTACTCTAAAGAAACGACACTGTGAGCAACCTCTTCGAAAAGGCCTTCGCAAGCGACTTGGAGACAACAGCAGCGCAGTGGAGGCACAGACCATTGTCCTAGAGAGCAGCACAGTGTCTCTAGCAGCGATCGCTTCCCGGAGGATACGTAAGCCACACCGAGATTCCAGCAGGGAGGTTTGCCTTATAGCAGTACAACTCACTCAAGAAAGAGGGATGAGGTGTAGGGCTAATCTACGTGCGCTCAGGCTCTGTGTCCCCGAGAAGGTTTCACGGAGCAGAATGCATCACCGACCGCTACCACGTGTGTGCACCAAAGAAGCCCTGTGCCGTGGGTGTTCTCAGGCCGACAGCGAAGACCTAGGTGTGTGCTGCACCCGCGCTCGGTGGTTCACACGTTGTGTGACCCTGTGCCTTTGGAAGATGTTCAGAGCGGGTGGCACCTGCGTGCTGCGAGCGCAAGAGGTGCAGAGTGTAGAGGCCTTTCACACTGGAGGAAGGGCTTGCATCTCATGGAGAAAATGTGTACGTCGCCCGGGAGATGGAGGCACGCTCTTGACACCATTTCCTCTGCCCGTTTAAAACACAAGTGTTTGTAGTCGATCTGGGCTGCCTGGTGAAACGCTTGGCAGTCCGCATCACCCTGAGCACCTTTCCTGAAGTTTGATTCGTAGCTGGGTAAACTCGGGCTTCAGAGGCTTAGATGAGACCAAACGTGTTCAGCTTGTGGCGAAAGCCTTTGACCAGAGGCATATATGCTTGTGCTTGGGGCGAGGGCTAGGCAAGAACGTTTACACACTGGGTTTTTATCTTTACCCTAAGCTGTCCCTTTTGGCTGCAGCAGGCGGAGAGAACCCGCGGAGAGAGAACAGCTGCGAAGTGGATGCACAGAACAGTCACCTCGATACCAGCCCCGGGCTCCCAAGCAACGATCCTTCCCCGCAGGGTACTTAACCCACCCAGGGATTCAAGCAGGGAGTTCGCCTTGTCCAACTCGCACAGGAGACTGGCATGAGACGTAGGGCTCATCTACTTGCGTTCACACTACGTGGCCCGGAGAAGTTCTCACGGAGCCGAATCCAGCACCCTTCCTCCACCACGTGTGTACACAAAGGAGCGCTGGGCAGTGGGTGTTCTCAGGCCAAGAGAGAAGCCCTTGTTCTGTGCTGCACCTGCTGGGTGGTTCAAAGGTTTTCTGACCTTCCTGCTCTGGAAGCTTTTCAGAGCTGAGGCTACGCCTGGGCTGCGAAAGCAGAGAGGCGTAGAGGCCTTTCACACGGAAGGCGTGGGCCTGTTTCCCATGGGGAAAGTGTACGTCGCCCAACCCCCACTCCCACCCCACCCCACCCCACCCCACCCCACCCCACTCCAACCCACCCCCAGCTGGAGGCGTGCGGGTTGACACCATTTTGTCCTGCCCATGGAAAATACAAAGAGGCGTACACGATTTGGGCTGTCTGGTGAAAGAATTTTGAATCGGCGGCACCCTGAGTACCTTTCCCGAAGTTTGCTTCCTAGCTGGTTAAACTCGGCATTCAGAGGCGAGATGAGAACAAACTTGCTCCACGTGCGGCGAAGTGCCTTGATGCCCTGCCCTAAATGTTTGAGCTTCTGGCCAGCCTCACGCAAGTCCTTTGACACGTAGGATTCTCACTTTTACTCCAAGCTGTCCCTGTTGGCTGAAGCAGTCGGCGTGTCTGTATCGCAGCCTGGGAGGCCGGGCGTTGGGGGAGTCTGCCAAGTGGCTGGCCTCCATTTATAGCTAACTGAGAAACGGCGTCGAAGCTTTCGGGAGCCTCTTACAGGGAATGGTTGCAGTTCGGAATTGGAGACTGTGCTGGCAAACGTCAGCAGCTCCTCTCCCTCGGAGGGCTCTTGGTGTGCCGACTCCTAACAGCCAGCACGGTCCCCAGCTCGCGAACGGTCCCATTGCGAGCCGGTCTCGTCCGTGAAAGAGCCACGTGAGGCTGATCTCCAAGAGTCGGGCTCCACACCTGGAGCCTTTGGGACAGGGCAGTCCTGAGCCGATGTGCCCACCAGGGGACGCGACCAAAGTTTACGTACCACAGGAAAGCGCATCAAGGCCTCGTGTTCTCTCCATGAAATGAACGTGAGCTTGAAGGGTGATGCGTCAGCGTGCACCGTGAACAGCTCGCTGGTACGCCTGTCTTTGCCCCCTCTCACGGTCTCACGCACCGGGGCTCAGTTCCGTGCAGGAATGCTGAGTGGGAGCGCCAGCCTCGCTTCTGGACTCGAAAGCCTTCCACCCCCTAATGGCAGGTTGTGTGTGTCTCTCACGTGGGGGGAGGAATGAGGTCGCCCACAGAGGTTCTGCCATGAAAGATCTAAAGACGCACGCTGCTGAGGAGCTTGTTCCTCATGGAGCGTCCCCGAAGGCCAGAAGAATGCCGAAGGTCTCTTTCAAAGCTGCCGGACGCTCTGCCGTTCTAGGCCTGAGATAAGGACCTTGTGACGGCACTGTAACCCCGCGAGATTCAGGAGACATCGCCAGTGCGAGTGGCAATCCGGAAGGAAGAACCTTCAAGGCGGAGTGTCCTTTCCTGTACAAAACGGCGCCCAAGCGGCTGAGGCAGGGAGCATTTTCCTTCACAGAACCGGCATCCTCGTATGCCTGTGGGTTACTCTAAAGAAACGACACTGTGAGCAACCTCTTCGAAAAGGCCTTCGCAAGCGACTTGGAGACAACAGCAGCGCAGTGGAGGCACAGACCATTGTCCTAGAGAGCAGCACAGTGTCTCTAGCAGCGATCGCTTCCCGGAGGATACGTAAGCCACACCGAGATTCCAGCAGGGAGGTTTGCCTTATAGCAGTACAACTCACTCAAGAAAGAGGGATGAGGTGTAGGGCTAATCTACGTGCGCTCAGGCTCTGTGTCCCCGAGAAGGTTTCACGGAGCAGAATGCATCACCGACCGCTACCACGTGTGTGCACCAAAGAAGCCCTGTGCCGTGGGTGTTCTCAGGCCGACAGCGAAGACCTAGGTGTGTGCTGCACCCGCGCTCGGTGGTTCACACGTTGTGTGACCCTGTGCCTTTGGAAGATGTTCAGAGCGGGTGGCACCTGCGTGCTGCGAGCGCAAGAGGTGCAGAGTGTAGAGGCCTTTCACACTGGAGGAAGGGCTTGCATCTCATGGAGAAAATGTGTACGTCGCCCGGGAGATGGAGGCACGCTCTTGACACCATTTCCTCTGCCCGTTTAAAACACAAGTGTTTGTACTCGATCTGGGCTGCCTGGTGAAACGCTTGGCAGTCCGCATCACCCTGAGCACCTTTCCTGAAGTTTGATTCGTAGCTGGGTAAACTCGGGCTTCAGAGGCTTAGATGAGACCAAACGTGTTCAGCTTGTGGCGAAAGCCTTTGACCAGAGGCATATATGCTTGTGCTTGGGGCGAGGGCTAGGCAAGAACGTTTACACCCTGGGTTTTTATCTTTACCCTAAGCTGTCCCTTTTGGCTGCAGCAGGCGGAGAGAACCCGCGGAGAGAGAACAGCTGCGAAGTGGATGCACAGAACAGTCACCTCGATACCAGCCCCGGGCTCCCAAGCAACGATCCTTCCCCGCAGGGTACTTAACCCACCCAGGGATTCAAGCAGGGAGTTCGCCTTGTCCAACTCGCACAGGAGACTGGCATGAGACGTAGGGCTCATCTACTTGCGTTCACACTACGTGGCCCGGAGAAGTTCTCACGGAGCCGAATCCAGCACCCTTCCTCCACCACGTGTGTACACAAAGGAGCGCTGGGCAGTGGGTGTTCTCAGGCCAAGAGAGAAGCCCTTGTTCTGTGCTGCACCTGCTGGGTGGTTCAAAGGTTTTCTGACCTTCCTGCTCTGGAAGCTTTTCAGAGCTGAGGCTACGCCTGGGCTGCGAAAGCAGAGAGGCGTAGAGGCCTTTCACACGGAAGGCGTGGGCCTGTTTCCCATGGGGAAAGTGTACGTCGCCCAACCCCCACTCCCACCCCACCCCACCCCACCCCACCCCACCCCACTCCAACCCACCCCCAGCTGGAGGCGTGCGGGTTGACACCATTTTGTCCTGCCCATGGAAAATACAAAGAGGCGTACACGATTTGGGCTGTCTGGTGAAAGAATTTTGAATCGGCGGCACCCTGAGTACCTTTCCCGAAGTTTGCTTCCTAGCTGGTTAAACTCGGCATTCAGAGGCGAGATGAGAACAAACTTGCTCCGCGTGCGGCGAAGTGCCTTGATGCCCTGCCCTAAATGTTTGAGCTTCTGGCCAGCCTCACGCAAGCACTTTGACACGTAGGATTCTCACTTTTACTCCAAGCTGTCCCTGTTGGCTGAAGCAGTCGGCGTGTCTGTATCGCAGCCTGGGAGGCCGGGCGTTGGGGGAGTCTGCCAAGTGGCTGGCCTCCATTTATAGCTAACTGAGAAACGGCGTCGAAGCTTTCGGGAGCCTCTTACAGGGAATGGTTGCAGTTCGGAATTGGAGACTGTGCTGGCAAACGTCAGCAGCTCCTCTCCCTCGGAGGGCTCTTGGTGTGCCGACTCCTAACAGCCAGCACGGTCCCCAGCTCGCGAACGGTCCCATTGCGAGCCGGTCTCGTCCGTGAAAGAGCCACGTGAGGCTGATCTCCAAGAGTCGGGCTCCACACCTGGAGCCTTTGGGACAGGGCAGTCCTGAGCCGATGTGCCCACCAGGGGACGCGACCAAAGTTTACGTACCACAGGAAAGCGCATCAAGGCCTCGTGTTCTCTCCATGAAATGAACGTGAGCTTGAAGGGTGATGCGTCAGCGTGCACCGTGAACAGCTCGCTGGTACGCCTGTCTTTGCCCCCTCTCACGGTCTCACGCACCGGGGCTCAGTTCCGTGCAGGAATGCTGAGTGGGAGCGCCAGCCTCGCTTCTGGACTCGAAAGCCTTCCACCACCTAATGGCAGGTTGTGTGTGTCTCTCACGTGGGGGGAGGAATGAGGTCGCCCACAGAGGTTCTGCCATGAAAGATCTAAAGACGCACGCTGCTGAGGAGCTTGTTCCTCATGGAGCGTCCCCGAAGGCCAGAAGAATGCCGAAGGTCTCTTTCAAAGCTGCCGGACGCTCTGCCGTTCTAGGCCTGAGATAAGGACCTTGTGACGGCACTGTAACCCCGCGAGATTCAGGAGACATCGCCAGTGCGAGTGGCAATCCGGAAGGAAGAACCTTCAAGGCGGAGTGTCCTTTCCTGTACAAAACGGCGCCCAAGCGGCTGAGGCAGGGAGCATTTTCCTTCACAGAACCGGCATCCTCGTATGCCTGTGGGTTACTCTAAAGAAACGACACTGTGAGCAACCTCTTCGAAAAGGCCTTCGCAAGCGACTTGGAGACAACAGCAGCGCAGTGGAGGCACAGACCATTGTCCTAGAGAGCAGCACAGTGTCTCTAGCAGCGATCGCTTCCCGGAGGATACGTAAGCCACACCGAGATTCCAGCAGGGAGGTTTGCCTTATAGCAGTACAACTCACTCAAGAAAGAGGGATGAGGTGTAGGGCTAATCTACGTGCGCTCAGGCTCTGTGTCCCCGAGAAGGTTTCACGGAGCAGAATGCATCACCGACCGCTACCACGTGTGTGCACCAAAGAAGCCCTGTGCCGTGGGTGTTCTCAGGCCGACAGCGAAGACCTAGGTGTGTGCTGCACCCGCGCTCGGTGGTTCACACGTTGTGTGACCCTGTGCCTTTGGAAGATGTTCAGAGCGGGTGGCACCTGCGTGCTGCGAGCGCAAGAGGTGCAGAGTGTAGAGGCCTTTCACACTGGAGGAAGGGCTTGCATCTCATGGAGAAAATGTGTACGTCGCCCGGGAGATGGAGGCACGCTCTTGACACCATTTCCTCTGCCCGTTTAAAACACAAGTGTTTGTACTCGATCTGGGCTGCCTGGTGAAACGCTTGGCAGTCCGCATCACCCTGAGCACCTTTCCTGAAGTTTGATTCGTAGCTGGGTAAACTCGGGCTTCAGAGGCTTAGATGAGACCAAACGTGTTCAGCTTGTGGCGAAAGCCTTTGACCAGAGGCATATATGCTTGTGCTTGGGGCGAGGGCTAGGCAAGAACGTTTACACCCTGGGTTTTTATCTTTACCCTAAGCTGTCCCTTTTGGCTGCAGCAGGCGGAGAGAACCCGCGGAGAGAGAACAGCTGCGAAGTGGATGCACAGAACAGTCACCTCGATACCAGCCCCGGGCTCCCAAGCAACGATCCTTCCCCGCAGGGTACTTAACCCACCCAGGGATTCAAGCAGGGAGTTCGCCTTGTCCAACTCGCACAGGAGACTGGCATGAGACGTAGGGCTCATCTACTTGCGTTCACACTACGTGGCCCGGAGAAGTTCTCACGGAGCCGAATCCAGCACCCTTCCTCCACCACGTGTGTACACAAAGGAGCGCTGGGCAGTGGGTGTTCTCAGGCCAAGAGAGAAGCCCTTGTTCTGTGCTGCACCTGCTGGGTGGTTCAAAGGTTTTCTGACCTTCCTGCTCTGGAAGCTTTTCAGAGCTGAGGCTACGCCTGGGCTGCGAAAGCAGAGAGGCGTAGAGGCCTTTCACACGGAAGGCGTGGGCCTGTTTCCCATGGGGAAAGTGTACGTCGCCCAACCCCCACTCCCACCCCACCCCACCCCACCCCACCCCACCCCACTCCAACCCACCCCCAGCTGGAGGCGTGCGGGTTGACACCATTTTGTCCTGCCCATGGAAAATACAAAGAGGCGTACACGATTTGGGCTGTCTGGTGAAAGAATTTTGAATCGGCGGCACCCTGAGTACCTTTCCCGAAGTTTGCTTCCTAGCTGGTTAAACTCGGCATTCAGAGGCGAGATGAGAACAAACTTGCTCCGCGTGCGGCGAAGTGCCTTGATGCCCTGCCCTAAATGTTTGAGCTTCTGGCCAGCCTCACGCAAGTCCTTTGACACGTAGGATTCTCACTTTTACTCCAAGCTGTCCCTGTTGGCTGAAGCAGTCGGCGTGTCTGTATCGCAGCCTGGGAGGCCGGGCGTTGGGGGAGTCTGCCAAGTGGCTGGCCTCCATTTATAGCTAACTGAGAAACGGCGTCGAAGCTTTCGGGAGCCTCTTACAGGGAATGGTTGCAGTTCGGAATTGGAGACTGTGCTGGCAAACGTCAGCAGCTCCTCTCCCTCGGAGGGCTCTTGGTGTGCCGACTCCTAACAGCCAGCACGGTCCCCAGCTCGCGAACGGTCCCATTGCGAGCCGGTCTCGTCCGTGAAAGAGCCACGTGAGGCTGATCTCCAAGAGTCGGGCTCCACACCTGGAGCCTTTGGGACAGGGCAGTCCTGAGCCGATGTGCCCACCAGGGGACGCGACCAAAGTTTACGTACCACAGGAAAGCGCATCAAGGCCTCGTGTTCTCTCCATGAAATGAACGTGAGCTTGAAGGGTGATGCGTCAGCGTGCACCGTGAACAGCTCGCTGGTACGCCTGTCTTTGCCCCCTCTCACGGTCTCACGCACCGGGGCTCAGTTCCGTGCAGGAATGCTGAGTGGGAGCGCCAGCCTCGCTTCTGGACTCGAAAGCCTTCCACCCCCTAATGGCAGGTTGTGTGTGTCTCTCACGTGGGGGGAGGAATGAGGTCGCCCACAGAGGTTCTGCCATGAAAGATCTAAAGACGCACGCTGCTGAGGAGCTTGTTCCTCATGGAGCGTCCCCGAAGGCCAGAAGAATGCCGAAGGTCTCTTTCAAAGCTGCCGGACGCTCTGCCGTTCTAGGCCTGAGATAAGGACCTTGTGACGGCACTGTAACCCCGCGAGATTCAGGAGACATCGCCAGTGCGAGTGGCAATCCGGAAGGAAGAACCTTCAAGGCGGAGTGTCCTTTCCTGTACAAAACGGCGCCCAAGCGGCTGAGGCAGGGAGCATTTTCCTTCACAGAACCGGCATCCTCGTATGCCTGTGGGTTACTCTAAAGAAACGACACTGTGAGCAACCTCTTCGAAAAGGCCTTCGCAAGCGACTTGGAGACAACAGCAGCGCAGTGGAGGCACAGACCATTGTCCTAGAGAGCAGCACAGTGTCTCTAGCAGCGATCGCTTCCCGGAGGATACGTAAGCCACACCGAGATTCCAGCAGGGAGGTTTGCCTTATAGCAGTACAACTCACTCAAGAAAGAGGGATGAGGTGTAGGGCTAATCTACGTGCGCTCAGGCTCTGTGTCCCCGAGAAGGTTTCACGGAGCAGAATGCATCACCGACCGCTACCACGTGTGTGCACCAAAGAAGCCCTGTGCCGTGGGTGTTCTCAGGCCGACAGCGAAGACCTAGGTGTGTGCTGCACCCGCGCTCGGTGGTTCACACGTTGTGTGACCCTGTGCCTTTGGAAGATGTTCAGAGCGGGTGGCACCTGCGTGCTGCGAGCGCAAGAGGTGCAGAGTGTAGAGGCCTTTCACACTGGAGGAAGGGCTTGCATCTCATGGAGAAAATGTGTACGTCGCCCGGGAGATGGAGGCACGCTCTTGACACCATTTCCTCTGCCCGTTTAAAACACAAGTGTTTGTACTCGATCTGGGCTGCCTGGTGAAACGCTTGGCAGTCCGCATCACCCTGAGCACCTTTCCTGAAGTTTGATTCGTAGCTGGGTAAACTCGGGCTTCAGAGGCTTAGATGAGACCAAACGTGTTCAGCTTGTGGCGAAAGCCTTTGACCAGAGGCATATATGCTTGTGCTTGGGGCGAGGGCTAGGCAAGAACGTTTACACACTGGGTTTTTATCTTTACCCTAAGCTGTCCCTTTTGGCTGCAGCAGGCGGAGAGAACCCGCGGAGAGAGAACAGCTGCGAAGTGGATGCACAGAACAGTCACCTCGATACCAGCCCCGGGCTCCCAAGCAACGATCCTTCCCCGCAGGGTACTTAACCCACCCAGGGATTCAAGCAGGGAGTTCGCCTTGTCCAACTCGCACAGGAGACTGGCATGAGACGTAGGGCTCATCTACTTGCGTTCACACTACGTGGCCCGGAGAAGTTCTCACGGAGCCGAATCCAGCACCCTTCCTCCACCACGTGTGTACACAAAGGAGCGCTGGGCAGTGGGTGTTCTCAGGCCAAGAGAGAAGCCCTTGTTCTGTGCTGCACCTGCTGGGTGGTTCAAAGGTTTTCTGACCTTCCTGCTCTGGAAGCTTTTCAGAGCTGAGGCTACGCCTGGGCTGCGAAAGCAGAGAGGCGTAGAGGCCTTTCACACGGAAGGCGTGGGCCTGTTTCCCATGGGGAAAGTGTACGTCGCCCAACCCCCACTCCCACCCCACCCCACCCCACCCCACCCCACCCCACTCCAACCCACCCCCAGCTGGAGGCGTGCGGGTTGACACCATTTTGTCCTGCCCATGGAAAATACAAAGAGGCGTACACGATTTGGGCTGTCTGGTGAAAGAATTTTGAATCGGCGGCACCCTGAGTACCTTTCCCGAAGTTTGCTTCCTAGCTGGTTAAACTCGGCATTCAGAGGCGAGATGAGAACAAACTTGCTCCGCGTGCGGCGAAGTGCCTTGATGCCCTGCCCTAAATGTTTGAGCTTCTGGCCAGCCTCACGCAAGCACTTTGACACGTAGGATTCTCACTTTTACTCCAAGCTGTCCCTGTTGGCTGAAGCAGTCGGCGTGTCTGTATCGCAGCCTGGGAGGCCGGGCGTTGGGGGAGTCTGCCAAGTGGCTGGCCTCCATTTATAGCTAACTGAGAAACGGCGTCGAAGCTTTCGGGAGCCTCTTACAGGGAATGGTTGCAGTTCGGAATTGGAGACTGTGCTGGCAAACGTCAGCAGCTCCTCTCCCTCGGAGGGCTCTTGGTGTGCCGACTCCTAACAGCCAGCACGGTCCCCAGCTCGCGAACGGTCCCATTGCGAGCCGGTCTCGTCCGTGAAAGAGCCACGTGAGGCTGATCTCCAAGAGTCGGGCTCCACACCTGGAGCCTTTGGGACAGGGCAGTCCTGAGCCGATGTGCCCACCAGGGGACGCGACCAAAGTTTACGTACCACAGGAAAGCGCATCAAGGCCTCGTGTTCTCTCCATGAAATGAACGTGAGCTTGAAGGGTGATGCGTCAGCGTGCACCGTGAACAGCTCGCTGGTACGCCTGTCTTTGCCCCCTCTCACGGTCTCACGCACCGGGGCTCAGTTCCGTGCAGGAATGCTGAGTGGGAGCGCCAGCCTCGCTTCTGGACTCGAAAGCCTTCCACCCCCTAATGGCAGGTTGTGTGTGTCTCTCACGTGGGGGGAGGAATGAGGTCGCCCACAGAGGTTCTGCCATGAAAGATCTAAAGACGCACGCTGCTGAGGAGCTTGTTCCTCATGGAGCGTCCCCGAAGGCCAGAAGAATGCCGAAGGTCTCTTTCAAAGCTGCCGGACGCTCTGCCGTTCTAGGCCTGAGATAAGGACCTTGTGACGGCACTGTAACCCCGCGAGATTCAGGAGACATCGCCAGTGCGAGTGGCAATCCGGAAGGAAGAACCTTCAAGGCGGAGTGTCCTTTCCTGTACAAAACGGCGCCCAAGTGGCTGAGGCAGGGAGCATTTTCCTTCACAGAACCGGCATCCTCGTATGCCTGTGGGTTACTCTAAAGAAACGACACTGTGAGCAACCTCTTCGAAAAGGCCTTCGCAAGCGACTTGGAGACAACAGCAGCGCAGTGGAGGCACAGACCATTGTCCTAGAGAGCAGCACAGTGTCTCTAGCAGCGATCGCTTCCCGGAGGATACGTAAGCCACACCGAGATTCCAGCAGGGAGGTTTGCCTTATAGCAGTACAACTCACTCAAGAAAGAGGGATGAGGTGTAGGGCTAATCTACGTGCGCTCAGGCTCTGTGTCCCCGAGAAGGTTTCACGGAGCAGAATGCATCACCGACCGCTACCACGTGTGTGCACCAAAGAAGCCCTGTGCCGTGGGTGTTCTCAGGCCGACAGCGAAGACCTAGGTGTGTGCTGCACCCGCGCTCGGTGGTTCACACGTTGTGTGACCCTGTGCCTTTGGAAGATGTTCAGAGCGGGTGGCACCTGCGTGCTGCGAGCGCAAGAGGTGCAGAGTGTAGAGGCCTTTCACACTGGAGGAAGGGCTTGCATCTCATGGAGAAAATGTGTACGTCGCCCGGGAGATGGAGGCACGCTCTTGACACCATTTCCTCTGCCCGTTTAAAACACAAGTGTTTGTACTCGATCTGGGCTGCCTGGTGAAACGCTTGGCAGTCCGCATCACCCTGAGCACCTTTCCTGAAGTTTGATTCGTAGCTGGGTAAACTCGGGCTTCAGAGGCTTAGATGAGACCAAACGTGTTCAGCTTGTGGCGAAAGCCTTTGACCAGAGGCATATATGCTTGTGCTTGGGGCGAGGGCTAGGCAAGAACGTTTACACCCTGGGTTTTTATCTTTACCCTAAGCTGTCCCTTTTGGCTGCAGCAGGCGGAGAGAACCCGCGGAGAGAGAACAGCTGCGAAGTGGATGCACAGAACAGTCACCTCGATACCAGCCCCGGGCTCCCAAGCAACGATCCTTCCCCGCAGGGTACTTAACCCACCCAGGGATTCAAGCAGGGAGTTCGCCTTGTCCAACTCGCACAGGAGACTGGCATGAGACGTAGGGCTCATCTACTTGCGTTCACACTACGTGGCCCGGAGAAGTTCTCACGGAGCCGAATCCAGCACCCTTCCTCCACCACGTGTGTACACAAAGGAGCGCTGGGCAGTGGGTGTTCTCAGGCCAAGAGAGAAGCCCTTGTTCTGTGCTGCACCTGCTGGGTGGTTCAAAGGTTTTCTGACCTTCCTGCTCTGGAAGCTTTTCAGAGCTGAGGCTACGCCTGGGCTGCGAAAGCAGAGAGGCGTAGAGGCCTTTCACACGGAAGGCGTGGGCCTGTTTCCCATGGGGAAAGTGTACGTCGCCCAACCCCCACTCCCACCCCACCCCACCCCACCCCACCCCACCCCACTCCAACCCACCCCCAGCTGGAGGCGTGCGGGTTGACACCATTTTGTCCTGCCCATGGAAAATACAAAGAGGCGTACACGATTTGGGCTGTCTGGTGAAAGAATTTTGAATCGGCGGCACCCTGAGTACCTTTCCCGAAGTTTGCTTCCTAGCTGGTTAAACTCGGCATTCAGAGGCGAGATGAGAACAAACTTGCTCCGCGTGCGGCGAAGTGCCTTGATGCCCTGCCCTAAATGTTTGAGCTTCTGGCCAGCCTCACGCAAGTACTTTGACACGTAGGATTCTCACTTTTACTCCAAGCTGTCCCTGTTGGCTGAAGCAGTCGGCGTGTCTGTATCGCAGCCTGGGAGGCCGGGCGTTGGGGGAGTCTGCCAAGTGGCTGGCCTCCATTTATAGCTAACTGAGAAACGGCGTCGAAGCTTTCGGGAGCCTCTTACAGGGAATGGTTGCAGTTCGGAATTGGAGACTGTGCTGGCAAACGTCAGCAGCTCCTCTCCCTCGGAGGGCTCTTGGTGTGCCGACTCCTAACAGCCAGCACGGTCCCCAGCTCGCGAACGGTCCCATTGCGAGCCGGTCTCGTCCGTGAAAGAGCCACGTGAGGCTGATCTCCAAGAGTCGGGCTCCACACCTGGAGCCTTTGGGACAGGGCAGTCCTGAGCCGATGTGCCCACCAGGGGACGCGACCAAAGTTTACGTACCACAGGAAAGCGCATCAAGGCCTCGTGTTCTCTCCATGAAATGAACGTGAGCTTGAAGGGTGATGCGTCAGCGTGCACCGTGAACAGCTCGCTGGTACGCCTGTCTTTGCCCCCTCTCACGGTCTCACGCACCGGGGCTCAGTTCCGTGCAGGAATGCTGAGTGGGAGCGCCAGCCTCGCTTCTGGACTCGAAAGCCTTCCACCCCCTAATGGCAGGTTGTGTGTGTCTCTCACGTGGGGGGAGGAATGAGGTCGCCCACAGAGGTTCTGCCATGAAAGATCTAAAGACGCACGCTGCTGAGGAGCTTGTTCCTCATGGAGCGTCCCCGAAGGCCAGAAGAATGCCGAAGGTCTCTTTCAAAGCTGCCGGACGCTCTGCCGTTCTAGGCCTGAGATAAGGACCTTGTGACGGCACTGTAACCCCGCGAGATTCAGGAGACATCGCCAGTGCGAGTGGCAATCCGGAAGGAAGAACCTTCAAGGCGGAGTGTCCTTTCCTGTACAAAACGGCGCCCAAGTGGCTGAGGCAGGGAGCATTTTCCTTCACAGAACCGGCATCCTCGTATGCCTGTGGGTTACTCTAAAGAAACGACACTGTGAGCAACCTCTTCGAAAAGGCCTTCGCAAGCGACTTGGAGACAACAGCAGCGCAGTGGAGGCACAGACCATTGTCCTAGAGAGCAGCACAGTGTCTCTAGCAGCGATCGCTTCCCGGAGGATACGTAAGCCACACCGAGATTCCAGCAGGGAGGTTTGCCTTATAGCAGTACAACTCACTCAAGAAAGAGGGATGAGGTGTAGGGCTAATCTACGTGCGCTCAGGCTCTGTGTCCCCGAGAAGGTTTCACGGAGCAGAATGCATCACCGACCGCTACCACGTGTGTGCACCAAAGAAGCCCTGTGCCGTGGGTGTTCTCAGGCCGACAGCGAAGACCTAGGTGTGTGCTGCACCCGCGCTCGGTGGTTCACACGTTGTGTGACCCTGTGCCTTTGGAAGATGTTCAGAGCGGGTGGCACCTGCGTGCTGCGAGCGCAAGAGGTGCAGAGTGTAGAGGCCTTTCACACTGGAGGAAGGGCTTGCATCTCATGGAGAAAATGTGTACGTCGCCCGGGAGATGGAGGCACGCTCTTGACACCATTTCCTCTGCCCGTTTAAAACACAAGTGTTTGTACTCGATCTGGGCTGCCTGGTGAAACGCTTGGCAGTCCGCATCACCCTGAGCACCTTTCCTGAAGTTTGATTCGTAGCTGGGTAAACTCGGGCTTCAGAGGCTTAGATGAGACCAAACGTGTTCAGCTTGTGGCGAAAGCCTTTGACCAGAGGCATATATGCTTGTGCTTGGGGCGAGGGCTAGGCAAGAACGTTTACACACTGGGTTTTTATCTTTACCCTAAGCTGTCCCTTTTGGCTGCAGCAGGCGGAGAGAACCCGCGGAGAGAGAACAGCTGCGAAGTGGATGCACAGAACAGTCACCTCGATACCAGCCCCGGGCTCCCAAGCAACGATCCTTCCCCGCAGGGTACTTAACCCACCCAGGGATTCAAGCAGGGAGTTCGCCTTGTCCAACTCGCACAGGAGACTGGCATGAGACGTAGGGCTCATCTACTTGCGTTCACACTACGTGGCCCGGAGAAGTTCTCACGGAGCCGAATCCAGCACCCTTCCTCCACCACGTGTGTACACAAAGGAGCGCTGGGCAGTGGGTGTTCTCAGGCCAAGAGAGAAGCCCTTGTTCTGTGCTGCACCTGCTGGGTGGTTCAAAGGTTTTCTGACCTTCCTGCTCTGGAAGCTTTTCAGAGCTGAGGCTACGCCTGGGCTGCGAAAGCAGAGAGGCGTAGAGGCCTTTCACACGGAAGGCGTGGGCCTGTTTCCCATGGGGAAAGTGTACGTCGCCCAACCCCCACTCCCACCCCACCCCACCCCACCCCACCCCACCCCACTCCAACCCACCCCCAGCTGGAGGCGTGCGGGTTGACACCATTTTGTCCTGCCCATGGAAAATACAAAGAGGCGTACACGATTTGGGCTGTCTGGTGAAAGAATTTTGAATCGGCGGCACCCTGAGTACCTTTCCCGAAGTTTGCTTCCTAGCTGGTTAAACTCGGCATTCAGAGGCGAGATGAGAACAAACTTGCTCCGCGTGCGGCGAAGTGCCTTGATGCCCTGCCCTAAATGTTTGAGCTTCTGGCCAGCCTCACGCAAGTCCTTTGACACGTAGGATTCTCACTTTTACTCCAAGCTGTCCCTGTTGGCTGAAGCAGTCGGCGTGTCTGTATCGCAGCCTGGGAGGCCGGGCGTTGGGGGAGTCTGCCAAGTGGCTGGCCTCCATTTATAGCTAACTGAGAAACGGCGTCGAAGCTTTCGGGAGCCTCTTACAGGGAATGGTTGCAGTTCGGAATTGGAGACTGTGCTGGCAAACGTCAGCAGCTCCTCTCCCTCGGAGGGCTCTTGGTGTGCCGACTCCTAACAGCCAGCACGGTCCCCAGCTCGCGAACGGTCCCATTGCGAGCCGGTCTCGTCCGTGAAAGAGCCACGTGAGGCTGATCTCCAAGAGTCGGGCTCCACACCTGGAGCCTTTGGGACAGGGCAGTCCTGAGCCGATGTGCCCACCAGGGGACGCGACCAAAGTTTACGTACCACAGGAAAGCGCATCAAGGCCTCGTGTTCTCTCCATGAAATGAACGTGAGCTTGAAGGGTGATGCGTCAGCGTGCACCGTGAACAGCTCGCTGGTACGCCTGTCTTTGCCCCCTCTCACGGTCTCACGCACCGGGGCTCAGTTCCGTGCAGGAATGCTGAGTGGGAGCGCCAGCCTCGCTTCTGGACTCGAAAGCCTTCCACCCCCTAATGGCAGGTTGTGTGTGTCTCTCACGTGGGGGGAGGAATGAGGTCGCCCACAGAGGTTCTGCCATGAAAGATCTAAAGACGCACGCTGCTGAGGAGCTTGTTCCTCATGGAGCGTCCCCGAAGGCCAGAAGAATGCCGAAGGTCTCTTTCAAAGCTGCCGGACGCTCTGCCGTTCTAGGCCTGAGATAAGGACCTTGTGACGGCACTGTAACCCCGCGAGATTCAGGAGACATCGCCAGTGCGAGTGGCAATCCGGAAGGAAGAACCTTCAAGGCGGAGTGTCCTTTCCTGTACAAAACGGCGCCCAAGTGGCTGAGGCAGGGAGCATTTTCCTTCACAGAACCGGCATCCTCGTATGCCTGTGGGTTACTCTAAAGAAACGACACTGTGAGCAACCTCTTCGAAAAGGCCTTCGCAAGCGACTTGGAGACAACAGCAGCGCAGTGGAGGCACAGACCATTGTCCTAGAGAGCAGCACAGTGTCTCTAGCAGCGATCGCTTCCCGGAGGATACGTAAGCCACACCGAGATTCCAGCAGGGAGGTTTGCCTTATAGCAGTACAACTCACTCAAGAAAGAGGGATGAGGTGTAGGGCTAATCTACGTGCGCTCAGGCTCTGTGTCCCCGAGAAGGTTTCACGGAGCAGAATGCATCACCGACCGCTACCACGTGTGTGCACCAAAGAAGCCCTGTGCCGTGGGTGTTCTCAGGCCGACAGCGAAGACCTAGGTGTGTGCTGCACCCGCGCTCGGTGGTTCACACGTTGTGTGACCCTGTGCCTTTGGAAGATGTTCAGAGCGGGTGGCACCTGCGTGCTGCGAGCGCAAGAGGTGCAGAGTGTAGAGGCCTTTCACACTGGAGGAAGGGCTTGCATCTCATGGAGAAAATGTGTACGTCGCCCGGGAGATGGAGGCACGCTCTTGACACCATTTCCTCTGCCCGTTTAAAACACAAGTGTTTGTACTCGATCTGGGCTGCCTGGTGAAACGCTGGCAGTCCGCATCACCCTGAGCACCTTTCCTGAAGTTTGATTCGTAGCTGGGTAAACTCGGGCTTCAGAGGCTTAGATGAGACCAAACGTGTTCAGCTTGTGGCGAAAGCCTTTGACCAGAGGCATATATGCTTGTGCTTGGGGCGAGGGCTAGGCAAGAACGTTTACACCCTGGGTTTTTATCTTTACCCTAAGCTGTCCCTTTTGGCTGCAGCAGGCGGAGAGAACCCGCGGAGAGAGAACAGCTGCGAAGTGGATGCACAGAACAGTCACCCTCGATACCAGCCCCGGGCTCCCAAGCAACGATCCTTCCCCGCAGGGTACTTAACCCACCCAGGGATTCAAGCAGGGAGTTCGCCTTGTCCAACTCGCACAGGAGACTGGCATGAGACGTAGGGCTCATCTACTTGCGTTCACACTACGTGGCCCGGAGAAGTTCTCACGGAGCCGAATCCAGCACCCTTCCTCCACCACGTGTGTACACAAAGGAGCGCTGGGCAGTGGGTGTTCTCAGGCCAAGAGAGAAGCCCTTGTTCTGTGCTGCACCTGCTGGGTGGTTCAAAGGTTTTCTGACCTTCCTGCTCTGGAAGCTTTTCAGAGCTGAGGCTACGCCTGGGCTGCGAAAGCAGAGAGGCGTAGAGGCCTTTCACACGGAAGGCGTGGGCCTGTTTCCCATGGGGAAAGTGTACGTCGCCCAACCCCCACTCCCACCCCACCCCACCCCACCCCACCCCACCCCACTCCAACCCACCCCCAGCTGGAGGCGTGCGGGTTGACACCATTTTGTCCTGCCCATGGAAAATACAAAGAGGCGTACACGATTTGGGCTGTCTGGTGAAAGAATTTTGAATCGGCGGCACCCTGAGTACCTTTCCCGAAGTTTGCTTCCTAGCTGGTTAAACTCGGCATTCAGAGGCGAGATGAGAACAAACTTGCTCCGCGTGCGGCGAAGTGCCTTGATGCCCTGCCCTAAATGTTTGAGCTTCTGGCCAGCCTCACGCAAGTACTTTGACACGTAGGATTCTCACTTTTACTCCAAGCTGTCCCTGTTGGCTGAAGCAGTCGGCGTGTCTGTATCGCAGCCTGGGAGGCCGGGCGTTGGGGGAGTCTGCCAAGTGGCTGGCCTCCATTTATAGCTAACTGAGAAACGGCGTCGAAGCTTTCGGGAGCCTCTTACAGGGAATGGTTGCAGTTCGGAATTGGAGACTGTGCTGGCAAACGTCAGCAGCTCCTCTCCCTCGGAGGGCTCTTGGTGTGCCGACTCCTAACAGCCAGCACGGTCCCCAGCTCGCGAACGGTCCCATTGCGAGCCGGTCTCGTCCGTGAAAGAGCCACGTGAGGCTGATCTCCAAGAGTCGGGCTCCACACCTGGAGCCTTTGGGACAGGGCAGTCCTGAGCCGATGTGCCCACCAGGGGACGCGACCAAAGTTTACGTACCACAGGAAAGCGCATCAAGGCCTCGTGTTCTCTCCATGAAATGAACGTGAGCTTGAAGGGTGATGCGTCAGCGTGCACCGTGAACAGCTCGCTGGTACGCCTGTCTTTGCCCCCTCTCACGGTCTCACGCACCGGGGCTCAGTTCCGTGCAGGAATGCTGAGTGGGAGCGCCAGCCTCGCTTCTGGACTCGAAAGCCTTCCACCCCCTAATGGCAGGTTGTGTGTGTCTCTCACGTGGGGGGAGGAATGAGGTCGCCCACAGAGGTTCTGCCATGAAAGATCTAAAGACGCACGCTGCTGAGGAGCTTGTTCCTCATGGAGCGTCCCCGAAGGCCAGAAGAATGCCGAAGGTCTCTTTCAAAGCTGCCGGACGCTCTGCCGTTCTAGGCCTGAGATAAGGACCTTGTGACGGCACTGTAACCCCGCGAGATTCAGGAGACATCGCCAGTGCGAGTGGCAATCCGGAAGGAAGAACCTTCAAGGCGGAGTGTCCTTTCCTGTACAAAACGGCGCCCAAGTGGCTGAGGCAGGGAGCATTTTCCTTCACAGAACCGGCATCCTCGTATGCCTGTGGGTTACTCTAAAGAAACGACACTGTGAGCAACCTCTTCGAAAAGGCCTTCGCAAGCGACTTGGAGACAACAGCAGCGCAGTGGAGGCACAGACCATTGTCCTAGAGAGCAGCACAGTGTCTCTAGCAGCGATCGCTTCCCGGAGGATACGTAAGCCACACCGAGATTCCAGCAGGGAGGTTTGCCTTATAGCAGTACAACTCACTCAAGAAAGAGGGATGAGGTGTAGGGCTAATCTACGTGCGCTCACGCTCTGTGTCCCCGAGAAGGTTTCACGGAGCAGAATGCATCACCGACCGCTACCACGTGTGTGCACCAAAGAAGCCCTGTGCCGTGGGTGTTCTCAGGCCGACAGCGAAGACCTAGGTGTGTGCTGCACCCGCGCTCGGTGGTTCACACGTTGTGTGACCCTGTGCCTTTGGAAGATGTTCAGAGCGGGTGGCACCTGCGTGCTGCGAGCGCAAGAGGTGCAGAGTGTAGAGGCCTTTCACACTGGAGGAAGGGCTTGCATCTCATGGAGAAAATGTGTACGTCGCCCGGGAGATGGAGGCACGCTCTTGACACCATTTCCTCTGCCCGTTTAAAACACAAGTGTTTGTACTCGATCTGGGCTGCCTGGTGAAACGCTTGGCAGTCCGCATCACCCTGAGCACCTTTCCTGAAGTTTGATTCGTAGCTGGGTAAACTCGGGCTTCAGAGGCTTAGATGAGACCAAACGTGTTCAGCTTGTGGCGAAAGCCTTTGACCAGAGGCATATATGCTTGTGCTTGGGGCGAGGGCTAGGCAAGAACGTTTACACACTGGGTTTTTATCTTTACCCTAAGCTGTCCCTTTTGGCTGCAGCAGGCGGAGAGAACCCGCGGAGAGAGAACAGCTGCGAAGTGGATGCACAGAACAGTCACCTCGATACCAGCCCCGGGCTCCCAAGCAACGATCCTTCCCCGCAGGGTACTTAACCCACCCAGGGATTCAAGCAGGGAGTTCGCCTTGTCCAACTCGCACAGGAGACTGGCATGAGACGTAGGGCTCATCTACTTGCGTTCACACTACGTGGCCCGGAGAAGTTCTCACGGAGCCGAATCCAGCACCCTTCCTCCACCACGTGTGTACACAAAGGAGCGCTGGGCAGTGGGTGTTCTCAGGCCAAGAGAGAAGCCCTTGTTCTGTGCTGCACCTGCTGGGTGGTTCAAAGGTTTTCTGACCTTCCTGCTCTGGAAGCTTTTCAGAGCTGAGGCTACGCCTGGGCTGCGAAAGCAGAGAGGCGTAGAGGCCTTTCACACGGAAGGCGTGGGCCTGTTTCCCATGGGGAAAGTGTACGTCGCCCAACCCCCACTCCCACCCCACCCCACCCCACCCCACCCCACCCCACTCCAACCCACCCCCAGCTGGAGGCGTGCGGGTTGACACCATTTTGTCCTGCCCATGGAAAATACAAAGAGGCGTACACGATTTGGGCTGTCTGGTGAAAGAATTTTGAATCGGCGGCACCCTGAGTACCTTTCCCGAAGTTTGCTTCCTAGCTGGTTAAACTCGGCATTCAGAGGCGAGATGAGAACAAACTTGCTCCGCGTGCGGCGAAGTGCCTTGATGCCCTGCCCTAAATGTTTGAGCTTCTGGCCAGCCTCACGCAAGTACTTTGACACGTAGGATTCTCACTTTTACTCCAAGCTGTCCCTGTTGGCTGAAGCAGTCGGCGTGTCTGTATCGCAGCCTGGGAGGCCGGGCGTTGGGGGAGTCTGCCAAGTGACTGGCCTCCATTTATAGCTAACTGAGAAACTGCGTCGAAGCTTTCGGGAGCCTCTTACAGGGAATGGTTGCAGTTCGGAATTGGAGACTGTGCTGGCAAACGTCAGCAGCTCCTCTCCCTCGGAGGGCTCTTGGTGTGCCGACTCCTAACAGCCAGCACGGTCCCCAGCTCGTGAACGGTCCCATTGCGAGCCGGTCTCGTCCGTGAAAGAGCCACGTGAGGCTGATCTCCAAGAGTCGGGCTCCACACCTGGAGCCTTTGGGACAGGGCAGTCCTGAGCCGATGTGCCCACCAGGGGACGTGACCAAAGTTTACGTACCACAGGAAAGCGCATCAAGGCCTCGTGTTCTCTCCATGAAATGAACGTGAGCTTGAAGGGTGATGCGTCAGCGTGCACCGTGAACAGCTCGCTGGTACGCCTGTCTTTGCCCCCTCTCACGGTCTCACGCACCGGGGCTCAGTTCCGTGCAGGAATGCTGAGTGGGAGCGCCAGCCTCGCTTCTGGACTCGAAAGCCTTCCACCCCCTAATGGCAGGTTGTGTGTGTCTCTCACGTGGGGGGAGGAATGAGGTCGCCCACAGAGGTTCTGCCATGAAAGATCTAAAGACGCACGCTGCTGAGGAGCTTGTTCCTCATGGAGCGTCCCCGAAGGCCAGAAGAATGCCGAAGGTCTCTTTCAAAGCTGCCGGACGCTCTGCCGTTCTAGGCCTGAGATAAGGACCTTGTGACGGCACTGTAACCCCGCGAGATTCAGGAGACATCGCCAGTGCGAGTGGCAATCCGGAAGGAAGAACCTTCAAGGCGGAGTGTCCTTTCCTGTACAAAACGGCGCCCAAGCGGCTGAGGCAGGGAGCATTTTCCTTCACAGAACCGGCATCCTCGTATGCCTGTGGGTTACTCTAAAGAAACGACACTGTGAGCAACCTCTTCGAAAAGGCCTTCGCAAGCGACTTGGAGACAACAGCAGCGCAGTGGAGGCACAGACCATTGTCCTAGAGAGCAGCACAGTGTCTCTAGCAGCGATCGCTTCCCGGAGGATACGTAAGCCACACCGAGATTCCAGCAGGGAGGTTTGCCTTATAGCAGTACAACTCACTCAAGAAAGAGGGATGAGGTGTAGGGCTAATCTACGTGCGCTCAGGCTCTGTGTCCCCGAGAAGGTTTCACGGAGCAGAATGCATCACCGACCGCTACCACGTGTGTGCACCAAAGAAGCCCTGTGCCGTGGGTGTTCTCAGGCCGACAGTGAAGACCTAGGTGTGTGCTGCACCCGCGCTCGGTGGTTCACACGTTGTGTGACCCTGTGCCTTTGGAAGATGTTCAGAGCGGGTGGCACCTGCGTGCTGCGAGCGCAAGAGGTGCAGAGTGTAGAGGCCTTTCACACTGGAGGAAGGGCTTGCATCTCATGGAGAAAATGTGTACGTCGCCCGGGAGATGGAGGCACGCTCTTGACACCATTTCCTCTGCCCGTTTAAAACACAAGTGTTTGTAGTCGATCTGGGCTGCCTGGTGAAACGCTTGGCAGTCCGCATCACCCTGAGCACCTTTCCTGAAGTTTGATTCGTAGCTGGGTAAACTCGGGCTTCAGAGGCTTAGATGAGACCAAACGTGTTCAGCTTGTGGCGAAAGCCTTTGACCAGAGGCATATATGCTTGTGCTTGGGGCGAGGGCTAGGCAAGAACGTTTACACACTGGGTTTTTATCTTTACCCTAAGCTGTCCCTTTTGGCTGCAGCAGGCGGAGAGAACCCGCGGAGAGAGAACAGCTGCGAAGTGGATGCACAGAACAGTCACCTCGATACCAGCCCCGGGCTCCCAAGCAACGATCCTTCCCCGCAGGGTACTTAACCCACCCAGGGATTCAAGCAGGGAGTTCGCCTTGTCCAACTCGCACAGGAGACTGGCATGAGACGTAGGGCTCATCTACTTGCGTTCACACTACGTGGCCCGGAGAAGTTCTCACGGAGCCGAATCCAGCACCCTTCCTCCACCACGTGTGTACACAAAGGAGCGCTGGGCAGTGGGTGTTCTCAGGCCAAGAGAGAAGCCCTTGTTCTGTGCTGCACCTGCTGGGTGGTTCAAAGGTTTTCTGACCTTCCTGCTCTGGAAGCTTTTCAGAGCTGAGGCTACGCCTGGGCTGCGAAAGCAGAGAGGCGTAGAGGCCTTTCACACGGAAGGCGTGGGCCTGTTTCCCATGGGGAAAGTGTACGTCGCCCAACCCCCACTCCCACCCCACCCCACCCCACCCCACCCCACCCCACTCCAACCCACCCCCAGCTGGAGGCGTGCGGGTTGACACCATTTTGTCCTGCCCATGGAAAATACAAAGAGGCGTACACGATTTGGGCTGTCTGGTGAAAGAATTTTGAATCGGCGGCACCCTGAGTACCTTTCCCGAAGTTTGCTTCCTAGCTGGTTAAACTCGGCATTCAGAGGCGAGATGAGAACAAAGTTGCTCCGCGTGCGGCGAAGTGCCTTGATGCCCTGCCCTAAATGTTTGAGCTTCTGGCCAGCCTCACGCAAGTACTTTGACACGTAGGATTCTCACTTTTACTCCAAGCTGTCCCTGTTGGCTGAAGCAGTCGGCGTGTCTGTATCGCAGCCTGGGAGGCCGGGCGTTGGGGGAGTCTGCCAAGTGACTGGCCTCCATTTATAGCTAACTGAGAAACTGCGTCGAAGCTTTCGGGAGCCTCTTACAGGGAATGGTTGCAGTTCGGAATTGGAGACTGTGCTGGCAAACGTCAGCAGCTCCTCTCCCTCGGAGGGCTCTTGGTGTGCCGACTCCTAACAGCCAGCACGGTCCCCAGCTCGTGAACGGTCCCATTGCGAGCCGGTCTCGTCCGTGAAAGAGCCACGTGAGGCTGATCTCCAAGAGTCGGGCTCCACACCTGGAGCCTTTGGGACAGGGCAGTCCTGAGCCGATGTGCCCACCAGGGGACGTGACCAAAGTTTACGTACCACAGGAAAGCGCATCAAGGCCTCGTGTTCTCTCCATGAAATGAACGTGAGCTTGAAGGGTGATGCGTCAGCGTGCACCGTGAACAGCTCGCTGGTACGCCTGTCTTTGCCCCCTCTCACGGTCTCACGCACCGGGGCTCAGTTCCGTGCAGGAATGCTGAGTGGGAGCGCCAGCCTCGCTTCTGGACTCGAAAGCCTTCCACCCCCTAATGGCAGGTTGTGTGTGTCTCTCACGTGGGGGGAGGAATGAGGTCGCCCACAGAGGTTCTGCCATGAAAGATCTAAAGACGCACGCTGCTGAGGAGCTTGTTCCTCATGGAGCGTCCCCGAAGGCCAGAAGAATGCCGAAGGTCTCTTTCAAAGCTGCCGGACGCTCTGCCGTTCTAGGCCTGAGATAAGGACCTTGTGACGGCACTGTAACCCCGCGAGATTCAGGAGACATCGCCAGTGCGAGTGGCAATCCGGAAGGAAGAACCTTCAAGGCGGAGTGTCCTTTCCTGTACAAAACGGCGCCCAAGTGGCTGAGGCAGGGAGCATTTTCCTTCACAGAACCGGCATCCTCGTATGCCTGTGGGTTACTCTAAAGAAACGACACTGTGAGCAACCTCTTCGAAAAGGCCTTCGCAAGCGACTTGGAGACAACAGCAGCGCAGTGGAGGCACAGACCATTGTCCTAGAGAGCAGCACAGTGTCTCTAGCAGCGATCGCTTCCCGGAGGATACTTAAGCCACACCGAGATTCCAGCAGGGAGGTTTGCCTTATAGCAGTACAACTCACTCAAGAAAGAGGGATGAGGTGTAGGGCTAATCTACGTGCGCTCACGCTCTGTGTCCCCGAGAAGGTTTCACGGAGCAGAATGCATCACCGACCGCTACCACGTGTGTGCACCAAAGAAGCCCTGTGCCGTGGGTGTTCTCAGGCCGACAGCGAAGACCTAGGTGTGTGCTGCACCTGCGCTCGGTGGTTCACACGTTGTGTGACCCTGTGCCTTTGGAAGATGTTCAGAGCGGGTGGCACCTGCGTGCTGCGAGCGCAAGAGGTGTAGAGTGTAGAGGCCTTTCACACTGGAGGAAGGGCTTGCATCTCATGGAGAAAATGTGTAGGTCGCCCGGGAGATGGAGGCACGCTCTTGACACCATTTCCTCTGCCCGTTTAAAACACAAGTGTTTGTAGTCGATCTGGGCTGCCTGGTGAAACGCTTGGCAGTCCGCATCACCCTGAGCACCTTTCCTGAAGTTTGATTCGTAGCTGGGTAAACTCGGGCTTCAGAGGCTTAGATGAGACCAAACGTGTTCAGCTTGTGGCGAAAGCCTTTGGCCAGAGGCATATATGCTTGTGCTTGGGGCGAGGGCTAGGCAAGAACGTTTACACCCTGGGTTTTTATCTTTACCCTAAGCTGTCCCTTTTGGCTGCAGCAGGCGGAGAGAACCCGCGGAGAGAGAACAGCTGCGAAGTGGATGCACAGAACAGTCACCTCGATACCAGCCCCGGGCTCCCAAGCAACGATCCTTCCCCGCAGGGTACTTAACCCACCCAGGGATTCAAGCAGGGAGTTCACCTTGTCCAACTCGCACAGGAGACTGGCATGAGACGTAGGGCTCATCTACTTGCGTTCACACTACGTGGCCCGGAGAAGTTCTCACGGAGCCGAATCCAGCACCCTTCCTCCACCACGTGTGTACACAAAGGAGCGCTGGGCAGTGGGTGTTCTCAGGCCAAGAGAGAAGCCCTTGTTCTGTGCTGCACCTGCTGGGTGGTTCAAAGGTTTTCTGACCTTCCTGCTCTGGAAGCTTTTCAGAGCTGAGGCTACGCCTGGGCTGCGAAAGCAGAGAGGCGTAGAGGCCTTTCACACGGAAGGCGTGGGCCTGTTTCCCATGGGGAAAGTGTACGTCGCCCAACCCCCACTCCCACCCCACCCCACCCCACCCCACCCCACCCCACTCCAACCCACCCCCAGCTGGAGGCGTGCGGGTTGACACCATTTTGTCCTGCCCATGGAAAATACAAAGAGGCGTACACGATTTGGGCTGTCTGGTGAAAGAATTTTGAATCGGCGGCACCCTGAGTACCTTTCCCGAAGTTTGCTTCCTAGCTGGTTAAACTCGGCATTCAGAGGCGAGATGAGAACAAAGTTGCTCCGCGTGCGGCGAAGTGCCTTGATGCCCTGCCCTAAATGTTTGAGCTTCTGGCCAGCCTCACGCAAGTACTTTGACACGTAGGATTCTCACTTTTACTCCAAGCTGTCCCTGTTGGCTGAAGCAGTCGGCGTGTCTGTATCGCAGCCTGGGAGGCCGGGCGTTGGGGGAGTCTGCCAAGTGACTGGCCTCCATTTATAGCTAACTGAGAAACTGCGTCGAAGCTTTCGGGAGCCTCTTACAGGGAATGGTTGCAGTTCGGAATTGGAGACTGTGCTGGCAAACGTCAGCAGCTCCTCTCCCTCGGAGGGCTCTTGGTGTGCCGACTCCTAACAGCCAGCACGGTCCCCAGCTCGTGAACGGTCCCATTGCGAGCCGGTCTCGTCCGTGAAAGAGCCACGTGAGGCTGATCTCCAAGAGTCGGGCTCCACACCTGGAGCCTTTGGGACAGGGCAGTCCTGAGCCGATGTGCCCACCAGGGGATGCAACCAAAGTTTACGTACCACAGGAAAGCGCATCAAGGCCTCGTGTTCTCTCCATGAAATGAACGTGAGCTTGAAGGGTGATGCGTCAGAGTAATATGTGAACAGCTTGCTGGTACGCCTGTCTTTGCCCCCTCTCACGGTCTCACGCACCGGGGCTCAGTTCCGTGCAGGAATGCTGAGTGGGAGCGCCAGCCTCGCTTCTGGACTCGAAAGCCTTCCACCCCCAATGGCAGGTTGTGTGTGTCTCTCACGTGGGGGGAGGAATGAGGTCGCCCACAGAGGTTCTGCCATGAAAGATCTAAAGACGCACGCTGCTGAGGAGCTTGTTCCTCATGGAGCGTCCCCGAAGGCCAGAAGAATGCCGAAGGTCTCTTTCAAAGCTGCCGGACGCTCTGCCGTTCTAGGCCTGAGATAAGGACCTTGTGACGGCACTGTAACCCCGCGAGATTCAGGAGACATCGCCAGTGCGAGTGGCAATCCGGAAGGAAGAACCTTCAAGGCGGAGTGTCCTTTCCTGTACAAAACGGCGCCCAAGTGGCTGAGGCAGGGAGCATTTTCCTTCACAGAACCGGCATCCTCGTATGCCTGTGGGTTACTCTAAAGAAACGACACTGTGAGCAACCTCTTCGAAAAGGCCTTCGCAAGCGACTTGGAGACAACAGCAGCGCAGTGGAGGCACAGACCATTGTCCTAGAGAGCAGCACAGTGTCTCTAGCAGCGATCGCTTCCCGGAGGATACTTAAGCCACACCGAGATTCCAGCAGGGAGGTTTGCCTTATAGCAGTACAACTCACTCAAGAAAGAGGGATGAGGTGTAGGGCTAATCTACGTGCGCTCACGCTCTGTGTCCCCGAGAAGGTTTCACGGAGCAGAATGCATCACCGACCGCTACCACGTGTGTGCACCAAAGAAGCCCTGTGCCGTGGGTGTTCTCAGGCCGACAGCGAAGACCTAGGTGTGTGCTGCACACGCGCTCGGTGGTTCACACGTTGTGTGACCCTGTGCCTTTGGAAGATGTTCAGAGCGGGTGGCACCTGCGTGCTGCGAGCGCAAGAGGTGTAGAGTGTAGAGGCCTTTCACACTGGAGGAAGGGCTTGCATCTCATGGAGAAAATGTGTACGTCGCCCGGGAGATGGAGGCACGCTCTTGACACCATTTCCTCTGCCCGTTTAAAACACAAGTGTTTGTAGTCGATCTGGGCTGTCTGGTGAAACGCTTGGCAGTCCGCATCACCCTGAGCACCTTTCCTGAAGTTTGATTCGTAGCTGGGTAAACTCGGGCTTCAGAGGCTTAGATGAGACCAAACGTGTTCAGCTTGTGGCGAAAGCCTTTGACCTGAGGCATATATGCTTGTGCTTGGGGCGAGGGCTAGGCAAGAACGTTTACACCCTGGGTTTTTATCTTTATCCTAAGCTGTCCCTTTTGGCTGCAGCAGGCGGAGAGAACCCGCGGAGAGAGAACAGCTGCGAAGTGGATGCACAGAACAGTCACCTCGATACCAGCCCCGGGCTCCCAAGCAACGATCCTTCCCCGCAGGGTACTTAACCCACCCAGGGATTCAAGCAGGGAGTTCGCCTTGTCCAACTCGCACAGGAGACTGGCATGAGACGTAGGGCTCATCTACTTGCGTTCACACTACGTGGCCCGGAGAAGTTCTCACGGAGCCGAATCCAGCACCCTTCCTCCACCACGTGTGTACACAAAGGAGCGCTGGGCAGTGGGTGTTCTCAGGCCAAGAGAGAAGCCCTTGTTCTGTGCTGCACCTGCTGGGTGGTTGAAAGGTTTTCTGACCTTCCTGCTCTGGAAGCTTTTCAGAGCTGAGGCTACGCCTGGGCTGCAAAAGCAGAGAGGCGTAGAGGCCTTTCACACGGAAGGCGTGGGCCTGTTTCCCATGGGGAAAGTGTACGTCGCCCAACCCCCACTCCCACCCCACCCCACCCCACCCCACCCCACTCCAACCCACCCCCAGCTGGAGGCGTGCGGGTTGACACCATTTTGTCCTGCCCATGGAAAATACAAAGAGGCGTACACGATTTGGGCTGTCTGGTGAAAGAATTTTGAATCGGCGGCACCCTGAGTACCTTTCCCGAAGTTTGCTTCCTAGCTGGTTAAACTCGGCATTCAGAGGCGAGATGAGAACAAAGTTGCTCCGCGTGCGGCGAAGTGCCTTGATGCCCTGCCCTAAATGTTTGAGCTTCTGGCCAGCCTCACGCAAGTCCTTTGACACGTAGGATTCTCACTTTTACTCCAAGCTGTCCCTGTTGGCTGAAGCAGTCGGCGTGTCTGTATCGCAGCCTGGGAGGCCGGGCGTTGGGGGAGTCTGCCAAGTGACTGGCCTCCATTTATAGCTAACTGAGAAACTGCGTCGAAGCTTTCGGGAGCCTCTTACAGGGAATGGTTGCAGTTCGGAATTGGAGACTGTGCTGGCAAACGTCAGCAGCTCCTCTCCCTCGGAGGGCTCTTGGTGTGCCGACTCCTAACAGCCAGCACGGTCCCCAGCTCGCGAACGGTCCCATTGCGAGCCGGTCTCGTCCGTGAAAGAGCCACGTGAGGCTGATCTCCAAGAGTCGGGCTCCACACCTGGAGCCTTTGGGACAGGGCAGTCCTGAGCCGATGTGCCCACCAGGGGACGCGACCAAAGTTTACGTACCACAGGAAAGCGCATCAAGGCCTCGTGTTCTCTCCATGAAATGAACGTGAGCTTGAAGGGTGATGCGTCAGCGTGCACCGTGAACAGCTCGCTGGTACGCCTGTCTTTGCCCTCTCTCACGGTCTCACGCACCGGGGCTCAGTTCCGTGCAGGAATGCTGAGTGGGAGCGCCAGCCTCGCTTCTGGACTCGAAAGCCTTCCACCCCCTAATGGCAGGTTGTGTGTGTCTCTCACGTGGGGGGAGGAATGAGGTCGCCCACAGAGGTTCTGCCATGAAAGATCTAAAGACGCACGCTGCTGAGGAGCTTGTTCCTCATGGAGCGTCCCCGAAGGCCAGAAGAATGCCGAAGGTCTCTTTCAAAGCTGCCGGACGCTCTGCCGTTCTAGGCCTGAGATAAGGACCTTGTGACGGCACTGTAACCCCGCGAGATTCAGGAGACATCGCCAGTGCGAGTGGCAATCCGGAAGGAAGAACCTTCAAGGCGGAGTGTCCTTTCCTGTACAAAACGGCGCCCAAGTGGCTGAGGCAGGGAGCATTTTCCTTCACAGAACCGGCATCCTCGTATGCCTGTGGGTTACTCTAAAGAAACGACACTGTGAGCAACCTCTTCGAAAAGGCCTTCGCAAGCGACTTGGAGACAACAGCAGCGCAGTGGAGGCACAGACCATTGTCCTAGAGAGCAGCACAGTGTCTCTAGCAGCGATCGCTTCCCGGAGGATACTTAAGCCACACCGAGATTCCAGCAGGGAGGTTTGCCTTATAGCAGTACAACTCACTCAAGAAAGAGGGATGAGGTGTAGGGCTAATCTACGTGCGCTCACGCTCTGTGTCCCCGAGAAGGTTTCACGGAGCAGAATGCATCACCGACCGCTACCACGTGTGTGCACCAAAGAAGCCCTGTGCCGTGGGTGTTCTCAGGCCGACAGCGAAGACCTAGGTGTGTGCTGCACCTGCGCTCGGTGGTTCACACGTTGTGTGACCCTGTGCCTTTGGAAGATGTTCAGAGCGGGTGGCACCTGCGTGCTGCGAGCGCAAGAGGTGTAGAGTGTAGAGGCCTTTCACACTGGAGGAAGGGCTTGCATCTCATGGAGAAAATGTGTAGGTCGCCCGGGAGATGGAGGCACGCTCTTGACACCATTTCCTCTGCCCGTTTAAAACACAAGTGTTTGTAGTCGATCTGGGCTGCCTGGTGAAACGCTTGGCAGTCCGCATCACCCTGAGCACCTTTCCTGAAGTTTGATTCGTAGCTGGGTAAACTCGGGCTTCAGAGGCTTAGATGAGACCAAACGTGTTCAGCTTGTGGCGAAAGCCTTTGGCCAGAGGCATATATGCTTGTGCTTGGGGCGAGGGCTAGGCAAGAACGTTTACACCCTGGGTTTTTATCTTTACCCTAAGCTGTCCCTTTTGGCTGCAGCAGGCGGAGAGAACCCGCGGAGAGAGAACAGCTGCGAAGTGGATGCACAGAACAGTCACCTCGATACCAGCCCCGGGCTCCCAAGCAACGATCCTTCCCCGCAGGGTACTTAACCCACCCAGGGATTCAAGCAGGGAGTTCGCCTTGTCCAACTCGCACAGGAGACTGGCATGAGACGTAGGGCTCATCTACTTGCGTTCACACTACGTGGCCCGGAGAAGTTCTCACGGAGCCGAATCCAGCACCCTTCCTCCACCACGTGTGTACACAAAGGAGCGCTGGGCAGTGGGTGTTCTCAGGCCAAGAGAGAAGCCCTTGTTCTGTGCTGCACCTGCTGGGTGGTTGAAAGGTTTTCTGACCTTCCTGCTCTGGAAGCTTTTCAGAGCTGAGGCTACGCCTGGGCTGCGAAAGCAGAGAGGCGTAGAGGCCTTTCACACGGAAGGCGTGGGCCTGTTTCCCATGGGGAAAGTGTACGTCGCCCAACCCCCACTCCCACCCCACCCCACCCCACCCCACCCCACCCCACTCCAACCCACCCCCAGCTGGAGGCGTGCGGGTTGACACCATTTTGTCCTGCCCATGGAAAATACAAAGAGGCGTACACGATTTGGGCTGTCTGGTGAAAGAATTTTGAATCGGCGGCACCCTGAGTACCTTTCCCGAAGTTTGCTTCCTAGCTGGTTAAACTCGGCATTCAGAGGCGAGATGAGAACAAACTTGCTCCGCGTGCGGCGAAGTGCCTTGATGCCCTGCCCTAAATGTTTGAGCTTCTGGCCAGCCTCACGCAAGTACTTTGACACGTAGGATTCTCACTTTTACTCCAAGCTGTCCCTGTTGGCTGAAGCAGTCGGCGTGTCTGTATCGCAGCCTGGGAGGCCGGGCGTTGGGGGAGTCTGCCAAGTGACTGGCCTCCATTTATAGCTAACTGAGAAACTGCGTCGAAGCTTTCGGGAGCCTCTTACAGGGAATGGTTGCAGTTCGGAATTGGAGACTGTGCTGGCAAACGTCAACAGCTCCTCTCCCTCGGAGGGCTCTTGGTGTCCCGACTCCTAACAGCCAGCACGGTCCCCAGCTCGTGAACGGTCCCATTGCGAGCCGGTCTCGTCCGTGAAAGAG
The DNA here is from genome assembly GCF_937001465.1 of Orcinus orca. Classification (NCBI taxonomy): domain Eukaryota; kingdom Metazoa; phylum Chordata; class Mammalia; order Artiodactyla; family Delphinidae; genus Orcinus; species Orcinus orca. Next base: position 2,215,269 of record NC_064572.1, on the reverse strand, counting down.
CCACGTGAGGCTGATCTCCAAGAGTCGGGCTCCACACCTGGAGCCTTTGGGACAGGGCAGTCCTGAGCCGATGTGCCCACCAGGGGACGCGACCAAAGTTTACGTACCACAGGAAAGCGCATCAAGGCCTCGTGTTCTCTCCATGAAATGAACGTGAGCTTGAAGGGTGATGCGTCAGCGTGCACCGTGAACAGCTCGCTGGTACGCCTGTCTTTGCCCCCTCTCACGGTCTCACGCACCGGGGCTCAGTTCCGTGCAGGAATGCTGAGTGGGAGCGCCAGCCTCGCTTCTGGACTCGAAAGCCTTCCACCCCCTAATGGCAGGTTGTGTGTGTCTCTCACGTGGGGGGAGGAATGAGGTCGCCCACAGAGGTTCTGCCATGAAAGATCTAAAGACGCACGCTGCTGAGGAGCTTGTTCCTCATGGAGCGTCCCCGAAGGCCAGAAGAATGCCGAAGGTCTCTTTCAAAGCTGCCGGACGCTCTGCCGTTCTAGGCCTGAGATAAGGACCTTGTGACGGCACTGTAACCCCGCGAGATTCAGGAGACATCGCCAGTGCGAGTGGCAATCCGGAAGGAAGAACCTTCAAGGCGGAGTGTCCTTTCCTGTACAAAACGGCGCCCAAGTGGCTGAGGCAGGGAGCATTTTCCTTCACAGAACCGGCATTCTCGTATGCCTGTGGGTTACTCTAAAGAAACGACACTGTGAGCAACCTCTTCGAAAAGGCCTTCGCAAGCGACTTGGAGACAACAGCAGCGCAGTGGAGGCACAGACCATTGTCCTAGAGAGCAGCACAGTGTCTCTAGCAGCGATCGCTTCCCGGAGGATACTTAAGCCACACCGAGATTCCAGCAGGGAGGTTTGCCTTATAGCAGTACAACTCACTCAAGAAAGAGGGATGAGGTGTAGGGCTAATCTACGTGCGCTCAGGCTCTGTGTCCCCGAGAAGGTTTCACGGAGCAGAATGCATCACCGACCGCTACCACGTGTGTGCACCAAAGAAGCCCTGTGCCGTGGGTGTTCTCAGGCCGACAGCGAAGACCTAGGTGTGTGCTGCACCCGCGCTCGGTGGTTCACACGTTGTGTGACCCTGTGCCTTTGGAAGATGTTCAGAGCGGGTGGCACCTGCGTGCTGCGAGCGCAAGAGGTGTAGAGTGTAGAGGCCTTTCACACTGGAGGAAGGGCTTGCATCTCATGGAGAAAATGTGTACGTCGCCCGGGAGATGGAGGCACGCTCTTGACACCATTTCCTCTGCCCGTTTAAAACACAAGTGTTTGTAGTCGATCTGGGCTGCCTGGTGAAACGCTTGGCAGTCCGCATCACCCTGAGCACCTTTCCTGAAGTTTGATTCGTAGCTGGGTAAACTCGGGCTTCAGAGGCTTAGATGAGACCAAACGTGTTCAGCTTGTGGCGAAAGCCTTTGGCCAGAGGCATATATGCTTGTGCTTGGGGCGAGGGCTAGGCAAGAACGTTTACACCCTGGGTTTTTATCTTTACCCTAAGCTGTCCCTTTTGGCTGCAGCAGGCGGAGAGAACCCGCGGAGAGAGAACAGCTGCGAAGTGGATGCACAGAACAGTCACCTCGATACCAGCCCCGGGCTCCCAAGCAACGATCCTTCCCCGCAGGGTACTTAACCCACCCAGGGATTCAAGCAGGGAGTTCGCCTTGTCCAACTCGCACAGGAGACTGGCATGAGACGTAGGGCTCATCTACTTGCGTTCACACTACGTGGCCCGGAGAAGTTCTCACGGAGCCGAATCCAGCACCCTTCCTCCACCACGTGTGTACACAAAGGAGCGCTGGGCAGTGGGTGTTCTCAGGCCAAGAGAGAAGCCCTTGTTCTGTGCTGCACCTGCTGGGTGGTTGAAAGGTTTTCTGACCTTCCTGCTCTGGAAGCTTTTCAGAGCTGAGGCTACGCCTGGGCTGCGAAAGCAGAGAGGCGTAGAGGCCTTTCACACGGAAGGCGTGGGCCTGTTTCCCATGGGGAAAGTGTACGTCGCCCAACCCCCACTCCCACCCCACCCCACCCCACCCCACCCCACTCCAACCCACCCCCAGCTGGAGGCGTGCGGGTTGACACCATTTTGTCCTGCCCATGGAAAATACAAAGAGGCGTACACGATTTGGGCTGTCTGGTGAAAGAATTTTGAATCGGCGGCACCCTGAGTACCTTTCCCGAAGTTTGCTTCCTAGCTGGTTAAACTCGGCATTCAGAGGCGAGATGAGAACAAAGTTGCTCCGCGTGCGGCGAAGTGCCTTGATGCCCTGCCCTAAATGTTTGAGCTTCTGGCCAGCCTCACGCAAGTACTTTGACACGTAGGATTCTCACTTTTACTCCAAGCTGTCCCTGTTGGCTGAAGCAGTCGGCGTGTCTGTATCGCAGCCTGGGAGGCCGGGCGTTGGGGGAGTCTGCCAAGTGACTGGCCTCCATTTATAGCTAACTGAGAAACTGCGTCGAAGCTTTCGGGAGCCTCTTACAGGGAATGGTTGCAGTTCGGAATTGGAGACTGTGCTGGCAAACGTCAGCAGCTCCTCTCCCTCGGAGGGCTCTTGGTGTGCCGACTCCTAACAGCCAGCACGGTCCCCAGCTCGCGAACGGTCCCATTGCGAGCCGGTCTCGTCCGTGAAAGAGCCACGTGAGGCTGATCTCCAAGAGTCGGGCTCCACACCTGGAGCCTTTGGGACAGGGCAGTCCTGAGCCGATGTGCCCACCAGGGGACGCGACCAAAGTTTACGTACCACAGGAAAGCGCATCAAGGCCTCGTGTTCTCTCCATGAAATGAACGTGAGCTTGAAGGGTGATGCGTCAGAGTAATATGTGAACAGCTTGCTGGTACGCCTGTCTTTGCCCCCTCTCACGGTCTCACGCACCGGGGCTCAGTTCCGTGCAGGAATGCTGAGTGGGAGCGCCAGCCTCGCTTCTGGACTCGAAAGCCTTCCACCCCCTAATGGCAGGTTGTGTGTGTCTCTCACGTGGGGGGAGGAATGAGGTCGCCCACAGAGGTTCTGCCATGAAAGATCTAAAGACGCACGCTGCTGAGGAGCTTGTTCCTCATGGAGCGTCCCCGAAGGCCAGAAGAATGCCGAAGGTCTCTTTCAAAGCTGCCGGACGCTCTGCCGTTCTAGGCCTGAGATAAGGACCTTGTGACGGCACTGTAACCCCGCGAGATTCAGGAGACATCGCCAGTGCGAGTGGCAATCCGGAAGGAAGAACCTTCAAGGCGGAGTGTCCTTTCCTGTACAAAACGGCGCCCAAGTGGCTGAGGCAGGGAGCATTTTCCTTCACAGAACCGGCATCCTCGTATGCCTGTGGGTTACTCTAAAGAAACGACACTGTGAGCAACCTCTTCGAAAAGGCCTTCGCAAGCGACTTGGAGACAACAGCAGCGCAGTGGAGGCACAGACCATTGTCCTAGAGAGCAGCACAGTGTCTCTAGCAGCGATCGCTTCCCGGAGGATACTTAAGCCACACCGAGATTCCAGCAGGGAGGTTTGCCTTATAGCAGTACAACTCACTCAAGAAAGAGGGATGAGGTGTAGGGCTAATCTACGTGCGCTCACGCTCTGTGTCCCCGAGAAGGTTTCACGGAGCAGAATGCATCACCGACCGCTACCACGTGTGTGCACCAAAGAAGCCCTGTGCCGTGGGTGTTCTCAGGCCGACAGCGAAGACCTAGGTGTGTGCTGCACCTGCGCTCGGTGGTTCACACGTTGTGTGACCCTGTGCCTTTGGAAGATGTTCAGAGCGGGTGGCACCTGCGTGCTGCGAGCGCAAGAGGTGTAGAGTGTAGAGGCCTTTCACACTGGAGGAAGGGCTTGCATCTCATGGAGAAAATGTGTAGGTCGCCCGGGAGATGGAGGCACGCTCTTGACACCATTTCCTCTGCCCGTTTAAAACACAAGTGTTTGTAGTCGATCTGGGCTGCCTGGTGAAACGCTTGGCAGTCCGCATCACCCTGAGCACCTTTCCTGAAGTTTGATTCGTAGCTGGGTAAACTCGGGCTTCAGAGGCTTAGATGAGACCAAACGTGTTCAGCTTGTGGCGAAAGCCTTTGGCCAGAGGCATATATGCTTGTGCTTGGGGCGAGGGCTAGGCAAGAACGTTTACACCCTGGGTTTTTATCTTTACCCTAAGCTGTCCCTTTTGGCTGCAGCAGGCGGAGAGAACCCGCGGAGAGAGAACAGCTGCGAAGTGGATGCACAGAACAGTCACCTCGATACCAGCCCCGGGCTCCCAAGCAACGATCCTTCCCCGCAGGGTACTTAACCCACCCAGGGATTCAAGCAGGGAGTTCGCCTTGTCCAACTCGCACAGGAGACTGGCATGAGACGTAGGGCTCATCTACTTGCGTTCACACTACGTGGCCCGGAGAAGTTCTCACGGAGCCGAATCCAGCACCCTTCCTCCACCACGTGTGTACACAAAGGAGCGCTGGGCAGTGGGTGTTCTCAGGCCAAGAGAGAAGCCCTTGTTCTGTGCTGCACCTGCTGGGTGGTTGAAAGGTTTTCTGACCTTCCTGCTCTGGAAGCTTTTCAGAGCTGAGGCTACGCCTGGGCTGCGAAAGCAGAGAGGCGTAGAGGCCTTTCACACGGAAGGCGTGGGCCTGTTTCCCATGGGGAAAGTGTACGTCGCCCAACCCCCACTCCCACCCCACCCCACCCCACCCCACCCCACCCCACTCCAACCCACCCCCAGCTGGAGGCGTGCGGGTTGACACCATTTTGTCCTGCCCATGGAAAATACAAAGAGGCGTACACGATTTGGGCTGTCTGGTGAAAGAATTTTGAATCGGCGGCACCCTGAGTACCTTTCCCGAAGTTTGCTTCCTAGCTGGTTAAACTCGGCATTCAGAGGCGAGATGAGAACAAAGTTGCTCCGCGTGCGGCGAAGTGCCTTGATGCCCTGCCCTAAATGTTTGAGCTTCTGGCCAGCCTCACGCAAGTACTTTGACACGTAGGATTCTCACTTTTACTCCAAGCTGTCCCTGTTGGCTGAAGCAGTCGGCGTGTCTGTATCGCAGCCTGGGAGGCCGGGCGTTGGGGGAGTCTGCCAAGTGACTGGCCTCCATTTATAGCTAACTGAGAAACTGCGTCGAAGCTTTCGGGAGCCTCTTACAGGGAATGGTTGCAGTTCGGAATTGGAGACTGTGCTGGCAAACGTCAGCAGCTCCTCTCCCTCGGAGGGCTCTTGGTGTGCCGACTCCTAACAGCCAGCACGGTCCCCAGCTCGTGAACGGTCCCATTGCGAGCCGGTCTCGTCCGTGAAAGAGCCACGTGAGGCTGATCTCCAAGAGTCGGGCTCCACACCTGGAGCCTTTGGGACAGGGCAGTCCTGAGCCGATGTGCCCACCAGGGGACGCGACCAAAGTTTACGTACCACAGGAAAGCGCATCAAGGCCTCGTGTTCTCTCCATGAAATGAACGTGAGCTTGAAGGGTGATGCGTCAGAGTAATATGTGAACAGCTTGCTGGTACGCCTGTCTTTGCCCCCTCTCACGGTCTCACGCACCGGGGCTCAGTTCCGTGCAGGAATGCTGAGTGGGAGCGCCAGCCTCGCTTCTGGACTCGAAAGCCTTCCACCCCCAATGGCAGGTTGTGTGTGTCTCTCACGTGGGGGGAGGAATGAGGTCGCCCACAGAGGTTCTGCCATGAAAGATCTAAAGACGCACGCTGCTGAGGAGCTTGTTCCTCATGGAGCGTCCCCGAAGGCCAGAAGAATGCCGAAGGTCTCTTTCAAAGCTGCCGGACGCTCTGCCGTTCTAGGCCTGAGATAAGGACCTTGTGACGGCACTGTAACCCCGCGAGATTCAGGAGACATCGCCAGTGCGAGTGGCAATCCGGAAGGAAGAACCTTCAAGGCGGAGTGTCCTTTCCTGTACAAAACGGCGCCCAAGTGGCTGAGGCAGGGAGCATTTTCCTTCACAGAACCGGCATCCTCGTATGCCTGTGGGTTACTCTAAAGAAACGACACTGTGAGCAACCTCTTCGAAAAGGCCTTCGCAAGCGACTTGGAGACAACAGCAGCGCAGTGGAGGCACAGACCATTGTCCTAGAGAGCAGCACAGTGTCTCTAGCAGCGATCGCTTCCCGGAGGATACTTAAGCCACACCGAGATTCCAGCAGGGAGGTTTGCCTTATAGCAGTACAACTCACTCAAGAAAGAGGGATGAGGTGTAGGGCTAATCTACGTGCGCTCACGCTCTGTGTCCCCGAGAAGGTTTCACGGAGCAGAATGCATCACCGACCGCTACCACGTGTGTGCACCAAAGAAGCCCTGTGCCGTGGGTGTTCTCAGGCCGACAGCGAAGACCTAGGTGTGTGCTGCACCTGCGCTCGGTGGTTCACACGTTGTGTGACCCTGTGCCTTTGGAAGATGTTCAGAGCGGGTGGCACCTGCGTGCTGCGAGCGCAAGAGGTGTAGAGTGTAGAGGCCTTTCACACTGGAGGAAGGGCTTGCATCTCATGGAGAAAATGTGTAGGTCGCCCGGGAGATGGAGGCACGCTCTTGACACCATTTCCTCTGCCCGTTTAAAACACAAGTGTTTGTAGTCGATCTGGGCTGCCTGGTGAAACGCTTGGCAGTCCGCATCACCCTGAGCACCTTTCCTGAAGTTTGATTCGTAGCTGGGTAAACTCGGGCTTCAGAGGCTTAGATGAGACCAAACGTGTTCAGCTTGTGGCGAAAGCCTTTGGCCAGAGGCATATATGCTTGTGCTTGGGGCGAGGGCTAGGCAAGAACGTTTACACCCTGGGTTTTTATCTTTACCCTAAGCTGTCCCTTTTGGCTGCAGCAGGCGGAGAGAACCCGCGGAGAGAGAACAGCTGCGAAGTGGATGCACAGAACAGTCACCTCGATACCAGCCCCGGGCTCCCAAGCAACGATCCTTCCCCGCAGGGTACTTAACCCACCCAGGGATTCAAGCAGGGAGTTCGCCTTGTCCAACTCGCACAGGAGACTGGCATGAGACGTAGGGCTCATCTACTTGCGTTCACACTACGTGGCCCGGAGAAGTTCTCACGGAGCCGAATCCAGCACCCTTCCTCCACCACGTGTGTACACAAAGGAGCGCTGGGCAGTGGGTGTTCTCAGGCCAAGAGAGAAGCCCTTGTTCTGTGCTGCACCTGCTGGGTGGTTGAAAGGTTTTCTGACCTTCCTGCTCTGGAAGCTTTTCAGAGCTGAGGCTACGCCTGGGCTGCGAAAGCAGAGAGGCGTAGAGGCCTTTCACACGGAAGGCGTGGGCCTGTTTCCCATGGGGAAAGTGTACGTCGCCCAACCCCCACTCCCACCCCACCCCACCCCACCCCACCCCACTCCAACCCACCCCCAGCTGGAGGCGTGCGGGTTGACACCATTTTGTCCTGCCCATGGAAAATACAAAGAGGCGTACACGATTTGGGCTGTCTGGTGAAAGAATTTTGAATCGGCGGCACCCTGAGTACCTTTCCCGAAGTTTGCTTCCTAGCTGGTTAAACTCGGCATTCAGAGGCGAGATGAGAACAAAGTTGCTCCGCGTGCGGCGAAGTGCCTTGATGCCCTGCCCTAAATGTTTGAGCTTCTGGCCAGCCTCACGCAAGTACTTTGACACGTAGGATTCTCACTTTTACTCCAAGCTGTCCCTGTTGGCTGAAGCAGTCGGCGTGTCTGTATCGCAGCCTGGGAGGCCGGGCGTTGGGGGAGTCTGCCAAGTGACTGGCCTCCATTTATAGCTAACTGAGAAACTGCGTCGAAGCTTTCGGGAGCCTCTTACAGGGAATGGTTGCAGTTCGGAATTGGAGACTGTGCTGGCAAACGTCAGCAGCTCCTCTCCCTCGGAGGGCTCTTGGTGTGCCGACTCCTAACAGCCAGCACGGTCCCCAGCTCGCGAACGGTCCCATTGCGAGCCGGTCTCGTCCGTGAAAGAGCCACGTGAGGCTGATCTCCAAGAGTCGGGCTCCACACCTGGAGCCTTTGGGACAGGGCAGTCCTGAGCCGATGTGCCCACCAGGGGACGCGACCAAAGTTTACGTACCACAGGAAAGCGCATCAAGGCCTCGTGTTCTCTCCATGAAATGAACGTGAGCTTGAAGGGTGATGCGTCAGAGTAATATGTGAACAGCTTGCTGGTACGCCTGTCTTTGCCCCCTCTCACGGTCTCACGCACCGGGGCTCAGTTCCGTGCAGGAATGCTGAGTGGGAGCGCCAGCCTCGCTTCTGGACTCGAAAGCCTTCCACCCCCTAATGGCAGGTTGTGTGTGTCTCTCACGTGGGGGGAGGAATGAGGTCGCCCACAGAGGTTCTGCCATGAAAGATCTAAAGACGCACGCTGCTGAGGAGCTTGTTCCTCATGGAGCGTCCCCGAAGGCCAGAAGAATGCCGAAGGTCTCTTTCAAAGCTGCCGGACGCTCTGCCGTTCTAGGCCTGAGATAAGGACCTTGTGACGGCACTGTAACCCCGCGAGATTCAGGAGACATCGCCAGTGCGAGTGGCAATCCGGAAGGAAGAACCTTCAAGGCGGAGTGTCCTTTCCTGTACAAAACGGCGCCCAAGTGGCTGAGGCAGGGAGCATTTTCCTTCACAGAACCGGCATCCTCGTATGCCTGTGGGTTACTCTAAAGAAACGACACTGTGAGCAACCTCTTCGAAAAGGCCTTCGCAAGCGACTTGGAGACAACAGCAGCGCAGTGGAGGCACAGACCATTATCCTAGAGAGCAGCACAGTGTCTCTAGCAGCGATCGCTTCCCGGAGGATACTTAAGCCACACCGAGATTCCAGCAGGGAGGTTTGCCTTATAGCAGTACAACTCACTCAAGAAAGAGGGATGAGGTGTAGGGCTAATCTACGTGCGCTCACGCTCTGTGTCCCCGAGAAGGTTTCACGGAGCAGAATGCATCACCGACCGCTACCACGTGTGTGCACCAAAGAAGCCCTGTGCCGTGGGTGTTCTCAGGCCGACAGCGAAGACCTAGGTGTGTGCTGCACCTGCGCTCGGTGGTTCACACGTTGTGTGACCCTGTGCCTTTGGAAGATGTTCAGAGCGGGTGGCACCTGCGTGCTGCGAGCGCAAGAGGTGTAGAGTGTAGAGGCCTTTCACACTGGAGGAAGGGCTTGCATCTCATGGAGAAAATGTGTAGGTCGCCCGGGAGATGGAGGCACGCTCTTGACACCATTTCCTCTGCCCGTTTAAAACACAAGTGTTTGTAGTCGATCTGGGCTGCCTGGTGAAACGCTTGGCAGTCCGCATCACCCTGAGCACCTTTCCTGAAGTTTGATTCGTAGCTGGGTAAACTCGGGCTTCAGAGGCTTAGATGAGACCAAACGTGTTCAGCTTGTGGCGAAAGCCTTTGGCCAGAGGCATATATGCTTGTGCTTGGGGCGAGGGCTAGGCAAGAACGTTTACACCCTGGGTTTTTATCTTTACCCTAAGCTGTCCCTTTTGGCTGCAGCAGGCGGAGAGAACCCGCGGAGAGAGAACAGCTGCGAAGTGGATGCACAGAACAGTCACCTCGATACCAGCCCCGGGCTCCCAAGCAACGATCCTTCCCCGCAGGGTACTTAACCCACCCAGGGATTCAAGCAGGGAGTTCGCCTTGTCCAACTCGCACAGGAGACTGGCATGAGACGTAGGGCTCATCTACTTGCGTTCACACTACGTGGCCCGGAGAAGTTCTCACGGAGCCGAATCCAGCACCCTTCCTCCACCACGTGTGTACACAAAGGAGCGCTGGGCAGTGGGTGTTCTCAGGCCAAGAGAGAAGCCCTTGTTCTGTGCTGCACCTGCTGGGTGGTTGAAAGGTTTTCTGACCTTCCTGCTCTGGAAGCTTTTCAGAGCTGAGGCTACGCCTGGGCTGCGAAAGCAGAGAGGCGTAGAGGCCTTTCACACGGAAGGCGTGGGCCTGTTTCCCATGGGGAAAGTGTACGTCGCCCAACCCCCACTCCCACCCCACCCCACCCCACCCCACCCCACCCCACTCCAACCCACCCCCAGCTGGAGGCGTGCGGGTTGACACCATTTTGTCCTGCCCATGGAAAATACAAAGAGGCGTACACGATTTGGGCTGTCTGGTGAAAGAATTTTGAATCGGCGGCACCCTGAGTACCTTTCCCGAAGTTTGCTTCCTAGATGGTTAAACTCGGCATTCAGAGGCGAGATGAGAACAAACTTGCTCCGCGTGCGGCGAAGTGCCTTGATGCCCTGCCCTAAATGTTTGAGCTTCTGGCCAGCCTCACGCAAGTCCTTTGACACGTAGGATTCTCACTTTTACTCCAAGCTGTCCCTGTTGGCTGAAGCAGTCGGCGTGTCTGTATCGCAGCCTGGGAGGCCGGGCGTTGGGGGAGTCTGCCAAGTGACTGGCCTCCATTTATAGCTAACTGAGAAACTGCGTCGAAGCTTTCGGGAGCCTCTTACAGGGAATGGTTGCAGTTCGGAATTGGAGACTGTGCTGGCAAACGTCAGCAGCTCCTCTCCCTCGGAGGGCTCTTGGTGTGCCGACTCCTAACAGCCAGCACGGTCCCCAGCTCGCGAACGGTCCCATTGCGAGCCGGTCTCGTCCGTGAAAGAGCCACGTGAGGCTGATCTCCAAGAGTCGGGCTCCACACCTGGAGCCTTTGGGACAGGGCAGTCCTGAGCCGATGTGCCCACCAGGGGACGCGACCAAAGTTTACGTACCACAGGAAAGCGCATCAAGGCCTCGTGTTCTCTCCATGAAATGAACGTGAGCTTGAAGGGTGATGCGTCAGCGTGCACCGTGAACAGCTCGCTGGTACGCCTGTCTTTGCCCCCTCTCACGGTCTCACGCACCGGGGCTCAGTTCCGTGCAGGAATGCTGAGTGGGAGCGCCAGCCTCGCTTCTGGACTCGAAAGCCTTCCACCCCCTAATGGCAGGTTGTGTGTGTCTCTCACGTGGGGGGAGGAATGAGGTCGCCCACAGAGGTTCTGCCATGAAAGATCTAAAGACGCACGCTGCTGAGGAGCTTGTTCCTCATGGAGCGTCCCCGAAGGCCAGAAGAATGCCGAAGGTCTCTTTCAAAGCTGCCGGACGCTCTGCCGTTCTAGGCCTGAGATAAGGACCTTGTGACGGCACTGTAACCCCGCGAGATTCAGGAGACATCGCCAGTGCGAGTGGCAATCCGGAAGGAAGAACCTTCAAGGCGGAGTGTCCTTTCCTGTACAAAACGGCGCCCAAGTGGCTGAGGCAGGGAGCATTTTCCTTCACAGAACCGGCATCCTCGTATGCCTGTGGGTTACTCTAAAGAAACGACACTGTGAGCAACCTCTTCGAAAAGGCCTTCGCAAGCGACTTGGAGACAACAGCAGCGCAGTGGAGGCACAGACCATTGTCCTAGAGAGCAGCACAGTGTCTCTAGCAGCGATCGCTTCCCGGAGGATACTTAAGCCACACCGAGATTCCAGCAGGGAGGTTTGCCTTATAGCAGTACAACTCACTCAAGAAAGAGGGATGAGGTGTAGGGCTAATCTACGTGCGCTCACGCTCTGTGTCCCCGAGAAGGTTTCACGGAGCAGAATGCATCACCGACCGCTACCACGTGTGTGCACCAAAGAAGCCCTGTGCCGTGGGTGTTCTCAGGCCGACAGCGAAGACCTAGGTGTGTGCTGCACCCGCGCTCGGTGGTTCACACGTTGTGTGACCCTGTGCCTTTGGAAGATGTTCAGAGCGGGTGGCACCTGCGTGCTGCGAGCGCAAGAGGTGTAGAGTGTAGAGGCCTTTCACACTGGAGGAAGGGCTTGCATCTCATGGAGAAAATGTGTAGGTCGCCCGGGAGATGGAGGCACGCTCTTGACACCATTTCCTCTGCCCGTTTAAAACACAAGTGTTTGTAGTCGATCTGGGCTGCCTGGTGAAACGCTTGGCAGTCCGCATCACCCTGAGCACCTTTCCTGAAGTTTGATTCGTAGCTGGGTAAACTCGGGCTTCAGAGGCTTAGATGAGACCAAACGTGTTCAGCTTGTGGCGAAAGCCTTTGGCCAGAGGCATATATGCTTGTGCTTGGGGCGAGGGCTAGGCAAGAACGTTTACACCCTGGGTTTTTATCTTTACCCTAAGCTGTCCCTTTTGGCTGCAGCAGGCGGAGAGAACCCGCGGAGAGAGAACAGCTGCGAAGTGGATGCACAGAACAGTCACCTCGATACCAGCCCCGGGCTCCCAAGCAACGATCCTTCCCCGCAGGGTACTTAACCCACCCAGGGATTCAAGCAGGGAGTTCGCCTTGTCCAACTCGCACAGGAGACTGGCATGAGACGTAGGGCTCATCTACTTGCGTTCACACTACGTGGCCCGGAGAAGTTCTCACGGAGCCGAATCCAGCACCCTTCCTCCACCACGTGTGTACACAAAGGAGCGCTGGGCAGTGGGTGTTCTCAGGCCAAGAGAGAAGCCCTTGTTCTGTGCTGCACCTGCTGGGTGGTTCAAAGGTTTTCTGACCTTCCTGCTCTGGAAGCTTTTCAGAGCTGAGGCTACGCCTGGGCTGCGAAAGCAGACAGGCGTAGAGGCCTTTCACACTGAAGGCGTGGGCCTGTTTCCCATGGGGAAAGTGTACGTCGCCCAACCCCCACTCCCACCCCACCCCACCCCACCCCACCCCACTCCAACCCACCCCCAGCTGGAGGCGTGCGGGTTGACACCATTTTGTCCTGCCCATGGAAAATACAAAGAGGCGTACACGATTTGGGCTGTCTGGTGAAAGAATTTTGAATCGGCGGCACCCTGAGTACCTTTCCCGAAGTTTGCTTCCTAGCTGGTTAAACTCGGCATTCAGAGGCGAGATGAGAACAAACTTGCTCCGCGTGCGGCGAAGTGCCTTGATGCCCTGCCCTAAATGTTTGAGCTTCTGGCCAGCGTCACGCAAGTACTTTGACACGTAGGAGTCTCACTTTTACTCCAAGCTGTCCCTGTTGGCTGAAGCAGTCGGCGTGTCTGTATCGCAGCCTGGGAGGCCGGGCGTTGGGGGAGTCTGCCAAGTGACTGGCCTCCATTTATAGCTAACTGAGAAACGGCGTCGAAGCTTTCGGGAGCCTCTTACAGGGAATGGTTGCAGTTCGGAATTGGAGACTGTGCTGGCAAACGTCAGCAGCTCCTCTCCCTCGGAGGGCTCTTGGTGTGCCGACTCCTAACAGCCAGCACGGTCCCCAGCTCGTGAACGGTCCCATTGCGAGCCGGTCTCGTCCGTGAAAGAGCCACGTGAGGCTGATCTCCAAGAGTCGGGCTCCACACCTGGAGCCTTTGGGACAGGGCAGTCCTGAGCCGATGTGCCCACCAGGGGACGCGACCAAAGTTTACGTACCACAGGAAAGCGCATCAAGGCCTCGTGTTCTCTCCATGAAATGAACGTGAGCTTGAAGGGTGATGCGTCAGCGTGCACCGTGAACAGCTCGCTGGTACGCCTGTCTTTGCCCCCTCTCACGGTCTCACGCACCGGGGCTCAGTTCCGTGCAGGAATGCTGAGTGGGAGCACCAGCCTCGCTTCTGGACTCGAAAGCCTTCCACCCCTTAATGGCAGGTTGTGTGTGTCTCTCACGTGGGGGGAGGAATGAGGTCGCCCACAGAGGTTCTGCCATGAAAGATCTAAAGACGCACGCTGCTGAGGAGCTTGTTCCTCATGGAGCGTCCCCGAAGGCCAGAAGAATGCCGAAGGTCTCTTTCAAAGCTGCCGGACGCTCTGCCGTTCTAGGCCTGAGATAAGGACCTTGTGACGGCACTGTAACCCCGCGAGATTCAGGAGACATCGCCAGTGCGAGTGGCAATCCGGAAGGAAGAACCTTCAAGGCGGAGTGTCCTTTCCTGTACAAAACGGCGCCCAAGCGGCTGAGGCAGGGAGCATTTTCCTTCACAGAACCGGCATCCTCGTATGCCTGTGGGTTACTCTAAAGAAACGACACTGTGAGCCACCTCTTCGAAAATGCCTTCGCAAACGACTTGGAGACAACAGCAGCGCAGTGGAGGCACAGACCATTGTCCTAGAGAGCAGCACAGTGTCTCTAGCAGCGATCGCTTCCCGGAGGATACTTAAGCCACACCGAGATTCCAGCAGGGAGGTTTGCCTTATAGCAGTACAACTCACTCAAGAAAGAGGGATGAGGTGTAGGGCTAATCTACGTGCGCTCAGGCTCTGTGTCCCCGAGAAGGTTTCACGGAGCAGAATGCATCACCGACCGCTACCACGTGTGTGCACCAAAGAAGCCCTGTGCCGTGGGTGTTCTCAGGCCGACAGCGAAGACCTAGGTGTGTGCTGCACCTGCGCTCGGTGGTTCACACGTTGTGTGACCCTGTGCCTTTGGAAGATGTTCAGAGCGGGTGGCACCTGCGTGCTGCGAGCGCAAGAGGTGTAGAGTGTAGAGGCCTTTCACACTGGAGGAAGGGCTTGCATCTCATGGAGAAAATGTGTACGTCGCCCGGGAGATGGAGGCACGCTCTTGACACCATTTCCTCTGCCCGTTTAAAACACAAGTGTTTGTACTCGATCTGGGCTGCCTGGTGAAACGCTTGGCAGTCCGCATCACCCTGAGCACCTTTCCTGAAGTTTGATTCGTAGCTGGGTAAACTCGGGCTTCAGAGGCTTAGATGAGACCAAACGTGTTCAGCTTGTGGCGAAAGCCTTTGGCCAGAGGCATATATGCTTGTGCTTGGGGCGAGGGCTAGGCAAGAACGTTTACACCCTGGGTTTTTATCTTTACCCTAAGCTGTCCCTTTTGGCTGCAGCAGGCGGAGAGAACCCGCGGAGAGAGAACAGCTGCGAAGTGGATGCACAGAACAGTCACCTCGATACCAGCCCCGGGCTCCCAAGCAACGATCCTTCCCCGCAGGGTACTTAACCCACCCAGGGATTCAAGCAGGGAGTTCGCCTTGTCCAACTCGCACAGGAGACTGGCATGAGACGTAGGGCTCATCTACTTGCGTTCACACTACGTGGCCCGGAGAAGTTCTCACGGAGCCGAATCCAGCACCCTTCCTCCACCACGTGTGTACACAAAGGAGCGCTGGGCAGTGGGTGTTCTCAGGCCAAGAGAGAAGCCCTTGTTCTGTGCTGCACCTGCTGGGTGGTTGAAAGGTTTTCTGACCTTCCTGCTCTGGAAGCTTTTCAGAGCTGAGGCTACGCCTGGGCTGCGAAAGCAGAGAGGCGTAGAGGCCTTTCACACGGAAGGCGTGGGCCTGTTTCCCATGGGGAAAGTGTACGTCGCCCAACCCCCACTCCCACCCCACCCCACCCCACCCCACCCCACCCCACTCCAACCCACCCCCAGCTGGAGGCGTGCGGGTTGACACCATTTTGTCCTGCCCATGGAAAATACAAAGAGGCGTACACGATTTGGGCTGTCTGGTGAAAGAATTTTGAATCGGCGGCACCCTGAGTACCTTTCCCGAAGTTTGCTTCCTAGATGGTTAAACTCGGCATTCAGAGGCGAGATGAGAACAAACTTGCTCCGCGTGCGGCGAAGTGCCTTGATGCCCTGCCCTAAATGTTTGAGCTTCTGGCCAGCGTCACGCAAGTACTTTGACACGTAGGATTCTCACTTTTACTCCAAGCTGTCCCTGTTGGCTGAAGCAGGCGGCGTGTCTGTATCGCAGCCTGGGAGGCCGGGCGTTGGGGGAGTCTGCCAAGTGACTGGCCTCCATTTATAGCTAACTGAGAAACGGCGTCGAAGCTTTCGGGAGCCTCTTACAGGGAATGGTTGCAGTTCGGAATTGGAGACTGTGCTGGCAAACGTCAGCAGCTCCTCTCCCTCGGAGGGCTCTTGGTGTGCCGACTCCTAACAGCCAGCACGGTCCCCAGCTCGCGAACGGTCCCATTGCGAGCCGGTCTCGTCCGTGAAAGAGCCACGTGAGGCTGATCTCCAAGAGTCGGGCTCCACACCTGGAGCCTTTGGGACAGGGCAGTCCTGAGCCGATGTGCCCACCAGGGGACGCGACCAAAGTTTACGTACCACAGGAAAGCGCATCAAGGCCTCGTGTTCTCTCCATGAAATGAACGTGAGCTTGAAGGGTGATGCGTCAGCGTGCACTGTGAACAGCTCGCTGGTACGCCTGTCTTTGCCCCCTCTCACGGTCTCACGTACCCGGGCTCAGTTCCGTGTAGGAATGCTGAGTGGGAGCGCCAGCCTCGCTTCTGGACTCTAAAGCCTTCCACCCCCTAATGGCAGGTTGTGTGTGTCTCTCATGTGGGGGGGGGAATGAGGTCGCCCATAGAGGTTCTGCCATGAAAGATCTATAGACGCATGCTGCTGAGGAGCTTGTTCCTCATGGAGTGTCCCCGAAGGCCAGAAGAATGCCGAAGGTCTCTTTCAAAGCTGCCGGACGCTCTGCCGTTCTAGGCCTGAGATACGGACCTTGTGACGGCACTGTAACCCCGCGAGATTCAGGAGACATCGCCAGTGCGAGTGGCAATCCGGAAGGAAGAACCTTCAAGGCGGAGTGTCCTTTCCTGTACAAAACGGCGCCCAAGTGGCTGAGGCAGGGAGCATTTTCCTTCACAGAACCGGCATCCTCGTATGCCTGTGGGTTACTCTAAAGAAACGACACTGTGAGCAACCTCTTCGAAAAGGCCTTCGCAAGCGACTTGGAGACAACAGCAGCGCAGTGGAGGCACAGACCATTGTCCTAGAGAGCAGCACAGTGTCTCTAGCAGCGATCGCTTCCCGGAGGATACTTAAGCCACACCGAGATTCCAGCAGGGAGTTTTGCCTTATAGCAGTACAACTCACTCAAGAAAGAGGGATGAGGTGTAGGGCTAATCTATGTGCGCTCAGGCTCTGTGTCCCCGAGAAGGTTTCACGGAGCAGAATGCATCACCGACCGCTACCACGTGTGTGCACCAAAGAAGCCCTGTGCCGTGGGTGTTCTCAGGCCGACAGCGAAGACCTAGGTGTGTGCTGCACCCGCGCTCGGTGGTTCACACGTTGTGTGACCCTGTGCCTTTGGAAGATGTTCAGAGCGGGTGGCACCTGCGTGCTGCGAGCGCAAGAGGTGTAGAGTGTAGAGGCCTTTCACACTGGAGGAAGGGCTTGCATCTCATGGAGAAAATGTGTACGTCGCCCGGGAGATGGAGGCACGCTCTTGACACCATTTCCTCTGCCCGTTTAAAACACAAGTGTTTGTACTCGATCTGGGCTGCCTGGTGAAACGCTTGGCAGTCCGCATCACCCTGAGCACCTTTCCTGAAGTTTGATTCGTAGCTGGGTAAACTCGGGCTTCAGAGGCTTAGATGAGACCAAACGTGTTCAGCTTGTGGCGAAAGCCTTTGACCAGAGGCATATATGCTTGTGCTTGGGGCGAGGGCTAGGCAAGAACGTTTACACACTGGGTTTTTATCTTTACCCTAAGCTGTCCCTTTTGGCTGCAGCAGGCGGAGAGAACCCGCGGAGAGAGAACAGCTGCGAAGTGGATGCACAGAACAGTCACCTCGATACCAGCCCCGGGCTCCCAAGCAACGATCCTTCCCCGCAGGGTACTTAACCCACCCCGGGATTCAAGCAGGGAGTTCGCCTTGTCCAACTCGCACAGGAGACTGGCATGAGACGTAGGGCTCATCTACTTGCGTTCACACTACGTGGCCCGGAGAAGTTCTCACGGAGCCGAATGCAGCACCCTTCCTCCACCACGTGTGTACACAAAGGAGCGCTGGGCAGTGGGTGTTTTCAGGCCAAGAGAGAAGCCCTTGTTCTGTGCTGCACCTGCTGGGTGGTTCAAAGGTTTTCTGACCTTCCTGCTCTGGAAGCTTTTCAGAGCTGAGGCTACGCCTGGGCTGCGAAAGCAGAGAGGCGTAGAGGCCTTTCACACGGAAGGCGTGGGCCTGTTTCCCATGGGGAAAGTGTACGTCGCCCAACCCCCACTCCCACCCCACCCCACCCCACCCCACCCCACTCCAACCCACCCCCAGCTGGAGGCGTGCGGGTTGACACCATTTTGTCCTGCCCATGGAAAATACAAAGAGGCGTACACGATTTGGGCTGTCTGGTGAAAGAATTTTGAATCGGCGGCACCCTGAGTACCTTTCCCGAAGTTTGCTTCCTAGCTGGTTAAACTCGGCATTCAGAGGCGAGATGAGAACAAACTTGCTCCGCGTGCGGCGAAGTGCCTTGATGCCCTGCCCTAAATGTTTGAGCTTCTGGCCAGCGTCACGCAAGTACTTTGACACGTAGGATTCTCACTTTTACTCCAAGCTGTCCCTGTTGGCTGAAGCAGTCGGCGTGTCTGTATCGCAGCCTGGGAGGCCGGGCGTTGGGGGAGTCTGCCAAGTGACTGGCCTCCATTTATAGCTAACTGAGAAACTGCGTCGAAGCTTTCGGGAGCCTCTTACAGGGAATGGTTGCAGTTCGGAATTGGAGACTGTGCTGGCAAACGTCAGCAGCTCCTCTCCCTCGGAGGGCTCTTGGTGTGCCGACTCCTAACAGCCAGCACGGTCCCCAGCTCGCGAACGGTCCCATTGCGAGCCGGTCTCGTCCGTGAAAGAGCCACGTGAGGCTGATCTCCAAGAGTCGGGCTCCACACCTGGAGCCTTTGGGACAGGGCAGTCCTGAGCCGATGTGCCCACCAGGGGACGCGACCAAAGTTTACGTACCACAGGAAAGCGCATCAAGGCCTCGTGTTCTCTCCATGAAATGAACGTGAGCTTGAAGGGTGATGCGTCAGCGTGCACTGTGAACAGCTCGCTGGTACGCCTGTCTTTGCCCCCTCTCACGGTCTCACGCACCCGGGCTCAGTTCCGTGTAGGAATGCTGAGTGGGAGCGCCAGCCTCGCTTCTGGACTCTAAAGCCTTCCACCCCCTAATGGCAGGTTGTGTGTGTCTCTCACGTGGGGGGGGGAATGAGGTCGCCCACAGAGGTTCTGCCATGAAAGATCTATAGACGCATGCTGCTGAGGAGCTTGTTCTTCATGGAGCGTCCCCGAAGGCCAGAAGAATGCCGACGGTCTCTTTCAAAGCTGCCGGACGCTCTGCCGTTCTAGGCCTGAGATACGGACCTTGTGACGGCACTGTAACCCCGCGAGATTCAGGAGACATCGCCAGTGCGAGTGGCAATCCGGAAGGAAGAACCTTCAAGGCGGAGTGTCCTTTCCTGTACAAAACGGCGCCCAAGTGGCTGAGGCAGGGAGCATTTTCCTTCACAGAACCGGCATCCTCGTATGCCTGTGGGTTACTCTAAAGAAACGACACTGTGAGCAACCTCTTCGAAAAGGCCTTCGCAAGCGACTTGGAGACAACAGCAGCGCAGTGGAGGCACAGACCATTGTCCTAGAGAGCAGCACAGTGTCTCTAGCAGCGATCGCTTCCCGGAGGATACTTAAGCCACACCGAGATTCCAGCAGGGAGTTTTGCCTTATAGCAGTACAACTCACTCAAGAAAGAGGGATGAGGTGTAGGGCTAATCTACGTGCGCTCAGGCTCTGTGTCCCCGAGAAGGTTTCACGGAGCAGAATGCATCACCGACCGCTACCACGTGTGTGCACCAAAGAAGCCCTGTGCCGTGGGTGTTCTCAGGCCGACAGCGAAGACCTAGGTGTGTGCTGCACCTGCGCTCGGTGGTTCACACGTTGCGTGACCCTGTGCCTTTAGAAGATGTTCAGAGCGGGTGGCACCTGTGTGCTGCGAGCACAAGAGGTGTAGAGTGTAGAGGCCTTTCACACTGGAGGAAGGGCTTGCGTCTCATGGAGAAAACGTGTAGGTCGCCCGGGAGATGGAGGCACGCTCTTGACACCATTTCCTCTGCCCGTTTAAAACACAAGTGTTTGTACTCGATCTGGGCTGCCTGGTGAAATGCTTGGCAGTCCGCATCATCCTGAGCACCTTTCCTGAAATTTGATTCGTAGCTGGGTAAACTCGGGCTTCAGAGGCTTAGATGAGACCAAACGTGTTCAGCTTGTGGCGAAAGCCTTTGACCAGAGGCATATACGCTTGTGCTTGGGGCGAGGGCTAGGCAAGAACGTTTACACACTGGGTTTTTATCTTTACCCTAAGCTGTCCCTTTTGGCTGCAGCAGGCGGAGAGAACCCGCGGAGAGAGAACAGCTGCGAAGTGGATGCACAGAACAGTCACCTCGATACCAGCCCCGGGTTCCCAAGCAACGATCATTCCCCGGAGGGTACTTAACCCACACCGGGATTCAAGCAGGGAGTTCGCCTTGTCCATCTCGCACAGGATACTGGCATGAGATGTAGGGTTCATCTACTTGCGTTCACACTACGTGGCCCGGAGAAGTTCTCACGGAGCCGAATCCAGCACCCTTCCTCCACCACGTGTGTACACAAAGGAGCGCTGGGCAGTGGGTGTTCTCAAGGCCAAGAGAGAAGCCCTTGTTCTGTGCTGCACCTGCTGGGTGGTTCAAAGGTTTTCTGACCTTCCTGCTCTGGAAGCTTTTCAGAGCTGAGGCTACGCCTGGGCTGCGAAAGCAGGGAGGCGTAGTGGCCTTTCACACTGAAGGCGTGGGCCTGTTTCCCATGGAGAAAGTGTACGTCGCCCACCCCCCACTCCCACCCCACCCCACCCCACCCCACCCCACCCCAACCCACCCCTAGCTGGAGGCCTGCGGGTTGACACCATTTTGTCCTGCCCATGGAAAATACAAAGAGGCGTACACGATTTGGGCTGTCTGGTGAAAGAATTTTGAATCGGCGGCACCCTGAGTACCTTTCCCGAAGTTTGCTTCCTAGCTGGTTAAACTCGGCATTCAGAGGCGAGATGAGAACAAACTTGCTCCACGTGCGGCGAAGTGCCTTGATGCCCTGCCCTAAATGTTTGAGCTTCTGGCCAGCGTCACGCAAGTACTTTGACACGTAGGAGTCTCACTTTTACTCCAAGCTGTCCCTGTTGGCTGAAGCAGTCGGTGTGTCTGTATCGCAGCCTGGGAGGCCGGGCGTTGGGGGAGTCTGCCAAGTGACTGGCCTCCATTTATAGCTAACTGAGAAAGTGCGTCGAAGCTTTCGGGAGCCTCTTATAGGGAATGGTTGCAGTTGGGAATTGGAGACTGTGCTGGCAAACGTCAGCAGCTCCTCTCCCTCGGAGGGCTCTTGGTGTGCTGACTCCTAACAGCCAGCACGGTCCCCAGCTCGTGAACGGTCCCATTGCGAGCCGGTCTCGTCCATGAAAGAGGCATGTGAGGCTGATCTCCAACAGTCGGGCTCCACACCTGGAGCCTTTGGGACAGGGCAGTCCTGAGCCTATGTGCCACCAGGGGACGCGACCAAAGTTTACGTACCACAGGAAAGCGCATCAAGGCCTCGTGTTCTGTCCATGAAATGAACGTGAGCTTGAATGGTGATGCATCAGCGTGCACCGTGAACAGCTCGCTGGTACACCTGTCTTTGCCCCCTCTCACGGTCTCACGCACCCGGGCTCAATTCCGTGCAGGAATGCTGAGTGGGTGCGCCAGCCTCGCTTCTGGACTCTAAAGCCTTCCACCCCCTAATGGCAGGTTGTGTGTGTCTCTCACGTGGGGGGAGGAATGAGGTCGCCCACAGAGGTTCTGCCATGAAAGATCTAAAGACGCACGCTGCTGAGGAGCTTGTTCCTCATGGAGCGTCCCCGAAGGCCAGAAGAATGCCGAAGGTCTCTTTCAAAGCTGCCGGACGCTCTGCCGTTCTAGGCCTGAGATACGGACCTTGTGACGGCACTGTAACCCTGCGAGATTCAGGAGACATCGCCAGTGCGAGTGGTAATCCGGAAGGAAGAACCTTCAAGGCGGAGTGTCCTTTCCTGTACAAAACGGCGCCCAAGTGGCTGAGGCAGGGAGCATTTTCCTTCACAGAACCGGCATCCTCGTATGCCTGTGGGTTACTCTAAAGAAACGACACTGTGAGCAACCTCTTCGAAAAGGCCTTCGCAAGCGACTTGGAGACAACAGCAGCGCAGTGGAGGCACAGACCATTGTCCTAGAGAGCAGCACAGTGTCTCTAGCAGCGATCGCTTCCCGGAGGATACGTAAGCCACACCGAGATTCCAGCAGGGAGGTTTGCCTTATAGCAGTACAACTCACTCAAGAAAGAGGGATGAGGTGTAGGGCTAATCTACGTGCGCTCAGGCTCTGTGTCCCCGAGAAGGTTTCACGGAGCAGAATGCATCACCGACCGCTACCACGTGTGTGCACCAAAGAAGCCCTGTGCCGTGGGTGTTCTCAGGCCGACAGCGAAGACCTAGGTGTGTGCTGCACCCGCGCTCGGTGGTTCACACGTTGTGTGACCCTGTGCCTTTGGAAGATGTTCAGAGCGGGTGGCACCTGCGTGCTGCGAGCGCAAGAGGTGCAGAGTGTAGAGGCCTTTCACACTGGAGGAAGGGCTTGCATCTCATGGAGAAAACGTGTACGTCGCCCGGGAGATGGAGGCACGCTCTTGACACCATTTCCTCTGCCCGTTTAAAACACAAGTGTTTGTAGTCGATCTGGGCTGCCTGGTGAAACGCTTGGCAGTCCGCATCACCCTGAGCACCTTTCCTGAAGTTTGATTCGTAGCTGGGTAAACTCGGGCTTCAGAGGCTTAGATGAGACCAAACGTGTTCAGCTTGTGGCGAAAGCCTTTGACCAGAGGCATATATGCTTGTGCTTGGGGCGAGGGCTAGGCAAGAACGTTTACACACTGGGTTTTTATCTTTACCCTAAGCTGTCCCTTTTGGCTGCAGCAGGCGGAGAGAACCCGCGGAGAGAGAACAGCTGCGAAGTGGATGCACAGAACAGTCACCTCGATACCAGCCCCGGGCTCCCAAGCAACGATCCTTCCCCGCAGGGTACTTAACCCACCCAGGGATTCAAGCAGGGAGTTCGCCTTGTCCAAATCGCACAGGAGACTGGCATGAGACGTAGGGCTCATCTACTTGCGTTCACACTACGTGGCCCGGAGAAGTTCTCACGGAGCCGAATCCAGCACCCTTCCTCCACCACGTGTGTACACAAAGGAGCGCTGGGCAGTGGGTGTTCTCAGGCCAAGAGAGAAGCCCTTGTTCTGTGCTGCACCTGCTGGGTGGTTCAAAGGTTTTCTGACCTTCCTGCTCTGGAAGCTTTTCAGAGCTGAGGCTACGCCTGGGCTGCGAAAGCAGAGAGGCGTAGAGGCCTTTCACACGGAAGGCGTGGGCCTGTTTCCCATGGGGAAAGTGTACGTCGCCCAACCCCCACTCCCACCCCACCCCACCCCACCCCACCCCACTCCAACCCACCCCCAGCTGGAGGCGTGCGGGTTGACACCATTTTGTCCTGCCCATGGAAAATACAAAGAGGCGTACACGATTTGGGCTGTCTGGTGAAAGAATTTTGAATCGGCGGCACCCTGAGTACCTTTCCCGAAGTTTGCTTCCTAGCTGGTTAAACTCGGCATTCAGAGGCGAGATGAGAACAAACTTGCTCCGCGTGCGGCGAAGTGCCTTGATGCCCTGCCCTAAATGTTTGAGCTTCTGGCCAGCCTCACGCAAGTCCTTTGACACGTAGGATTCTCACTTTTACTCCAAGCTGTCCCTGTTGGCTGAAGCAGTCGGCGTGTCTGTATCGCAGCCTGGGAGGCCGGGCGTTGGGGGAGTCTGCCAAGTGGCTGGCCTCCATTTATAGCTAACTGAGAAACGGCGTCGAAGCTTTCGGGAGCCTCTTACAGGGAATGGTTGCAGTTCGGAATTGGAGACTGTGCTGGCAAACGTCAGCAGCTCCTCTCCCTCGGAGGGCTCTTGGTGTGCCGACTCCTAACAGCCAGCACGGTCCCCAGCTCGCGAACGGTCCCATTGCGAGCCGGTCTCGTCCGTGAAAGAGCCACGTGAGGCTGATCTCCAAGAGTCGGGCTCCACACCTGGAGCCTTTGGGACAGGGCAGTCCTGAGCCGATGTGCCCACCAGGGGACGCGACCAAAGTTTACGTACCACAGGAAAGCGCATCAAGGCCTCGTGTTCTCTCCATGAAATGAACGTGAGCTTGAAGGGTGATGCGTCAGCGTGCACCGTGAACAGCTCGCTGGTACGCCTGTCTTTGCCCCCTCTCACGGTCTCGCGCACCGGGGCTCAGTTCCGTGCAGGAATGCTGAGTGGGAGCGCCAGCCTCGCTTCTGGACTCTAAAGCCTTCCACCCCCTAATGGCAGGTTGTGTGTGTCTCTCACGTGGGGGGAGGAATGAGGTCGCCCACAGAGGTTCTGCCATGAAAGATCTAAAGACGCACGCTGCTGAGGAGCTTGTTCCTCATGGAGCGTCCCCGAAGGCCAGAAGAATGCCGAAGGTCTCTTTCAAAGCTGCCGGACGCTCTGCCGTTCTAGGCCTGAGATAAGGACCTTGTGACGGCACTGTAACCCCGCGAGATTCAGGAGACATCGCCAGTGCGAGTGGCAATCCGGAAGGAAGAACCTTCAAGGCGGAGTGTCCTTTCCTGTACAAAACGGCGCCCAAGCGGCTGAGGCAGGGAGCATTTTCCTTCACAGAACCGGCATCCTCGTATGCCTGTGGGTTACTCTAAAGAAACGACACTGTGAGCAACCTCTTCGAAAAGGCCTTCGCAAGCGACTTGGAGACAACAGCAGCGCAGTGGAGGCACAGACCATTGTCCTAGAGAGCAGCACAGTGTCTCTAGCAGCGATCGCTTCCCGGAGGATACGTAAGCCACACCGAGATTCCAGCAGGGAGGTTTGCCTTATAGCAGTACAACTCACTCAAGAAAGAGGGATGAGGTGTAGGGCTAATCTACGTGCGCTCAGGCTCTGTGTCCCTGAGAAGGTTTCACGGAGCAGAATGCATCACCGACCGCTACCACGTGTGTGCACCAAAGAAGCCCTGTGCCGTGGGTGTTCTCAGGCCGACAGCGAAGACCTAGGTGTGTGCTGCACCCGCGCTCGGTGGTTCACACGTTGTGTGACCCTGTGCCTTTGGAAGATGTTCAGAGCGGGTGGCACCTGCGTGCTGCGAGCGCAAGAGGTGCAGAGTGTAGAGGCCTTTCACACTGGAGGAAGGGCTTGCATCTCATGGAGAAAACGTGTACGTCGCCCGGGAGATGGAGGCACGCTCTTGACACCATTTCCTCTGCCCGTTTAAAACACAAGTGTTTGTAGTCGATCTGGGCTGCCTGGTGAAACGCTTGGCAGTCCGCATCACCCTGAGCACCTTTCCTGAAGTTTGATTCGTAGCTGGGTAAACTCGGGCTTCAGAGGCTTAGATGAGACCAAACGTGTTCAGCTTGTGGTGAAAGCCTTTGACCAGAGGCATATATGCTTGTGCTTGGGGCGAGGGCTAGGCAAGAACGTTTACACACTGGGTTTTTATCTTTACCCTAAGCTGTCCCTTTTGGCTGCAGCAGGCGGAGAGAACCCGCGGAGAGAGAACAGCTGCGAAGTGGATGCACAGAACAGTCACCTCGATACCAGCCCCGGGCTCCCAAGCAACGATCCTTCCCCGCAGGGTACTTAACCCACCCAGGGATTCAAGCAGGGAGTTCGCCTTGTCCAAATCGCACAGGAGACTGGCATGAGACGTAGGGCTCATCTACTTGCGTTCACACTACGTGGCCCGGAGAAGTTCTCACGGAGCCGAATCCAGCACCCTTCCTCCACCACGTGTGTACACAAAGGAGCGCTGGGCAGTGGGTGTTCTCAGGCCAAGAGAGAAGCCCTTGTTCTGTGCTGCACCTGCTGGGTGGTTCAAAGGTTTTCTGACCTTCCTGCTCTGGAAGCTTTTCAGAGCTGAGGCTACGCCTGGGCTGCGAAAGCAGAGAGGCGTAGAGGCCTTTCACACGGAAGGCGTGGGCCTGTTTCCCATGGGGAAAGTGTACGTCGCCCAACCCCCACTCCCACCCCACCCCACCCCACCCCACCCCACCCCACTCCAACCCACCCCCAGCTGGAGGCGTGCGGGTTGACACCATTTTGTCCTGCCCATGGAAAATACAAAGAGGCGTACACGATTTGGGCTGTCTGGTGAAAGAATTTTGAATCGGCGGCACCCTGAGTACCTTTCCCGAAGTTTGCTTCCTAGCTGGTTAAACTCGGCATTCAGAGGCGAGATGAGAACAAACTTGCTCCGCGTGCGGCGAAGTGCCTTGATGCCCTGCCCTAAATGTTTGAGCTTCTGGCCAGCCTCACGCAAGTCCTTTGACACGTAGGATTCTCACTTTTACTCCAAGCTGTCCCTGTTGGCTGAAGCAGTCGGCGTGTCTGTATCGCAGCCTGGGAGGCCGGGCGTTGGGGGAGTCTGCCAAGTGGCTGGCCTCCATTTATAGCTAACTGAGAAACGGCGTCGAAGCTTTCGGGAGCCTCTTACAGGGAATGGTTGCAGTTCGGAATTGGAGACTGTGCTGGCAAACGTCAGCAGCTCCTCTCCCTCGGAGGGCTCTTGGTGTGCCGACTCCTAACAGCCAGCACGGTCCCCAGCTCGCGAACGGTCCCATTGCGAGCCGGTCTCGTCCGTGAAAGAGCCACGTGAGGCTGATCTCCAAGAGTCGGGCTCCACACCTGGAGCCTTTGGGACAGGGCAGTCCTGAGCCGATGTGCCCACCAGGGGACGCGACCAAAGTTTACGTACCACAGGAAAGCGCATCAAGGCCTCGTGTTCTCTCCATGAAATGAACGTGAGCTTGAAGGGTGATGCGTCAGCGTGCACCGTGAACAGCTCGCTGGTACGCCTGTCTTTGCCCCCTCTCACGGTCTCGCGCACCGGGGCTCAGTTCCGTGCAGGAATGCTGAGTGGGAGCGCCAGCCTCGCTTCTGGACTCGAAAGCCTTCCACCCCCTAATGGCAGGTTGTGTGTGTCTCTCACGTGGGGGGAGGAATGAGGTCGCCCACAGAGGTTCTGCCATGAAAGATCTAAAGACGCACGCTGCTGAGGAGCTTGTTCCTCATGGAGCGTCCCCGAAGGCCAGAAGAATGCCGAAGGTCTCTTTCAAAGCTGCCGGACGCTCTGCCGTTCTAGGCCTGAGATAAGGACCTTGTGACGGCACTGTAACCCCGCGAGATTCAGGAGACATCGCCAGTGCGAGTGGCAATCCGGAAGGAAGAACCTTCAAGGCGGAGTGTCCTTTCCTGTACAAAACGGCGCCCAAGCGGCTGAGGCAGGGAGCATTTTCCTTCACAGAACCGGCATCCTCGTATGCCTGTGGGTTACTCTAAAGAAACGACACTGTGAGCAACCTCTTCGAAAAGGCCTTCGCAAGCGACTTGGAGACAACAGCAGCGCAGTGGAGGCACAGACCATTGTCCTAGAGAGCAGCACAGTGTCTCTAGCAGCGATCGCTTCCCGGAGGATACGTAAGCCACACCGAGATTCCAGCAGGGAGGTTTGCCTTATAGCAGTACAACTCACTCAAGAAAGAGGGATGAGGTGTAGGGCTAATCTACGTGCGCTCAGGCTCTGTGTCCCCGAGAAGGTTTCACGGAGCAGAATGCATCACCGACCGCTACCACGTGTGTGCACCAAAGAAGCCCTGTGCCGTGGGTGTTCTCAGGCCGACAGCGAAGACCTAGGTGTGTGCTGCACCCGCGCTCGGTGGTTCACACGTTGTGTGACCCTGTGCCTTTGGAAGATGTTCAGAGCGGGTGGCACCTGCGTGCTGCGAGCGCAAGAGGTGCAGAGTGTAGAGGCCTTTCACACTGGAGGAAGGGCTTGCATCTCATGGAGAAAACGTGTACGTCGCCCGGGAGATGGAGGCACGCTCTTGACACCATTTCCTCTGCCCGTTTAAAACACAAGTGTTTGTAGTCGATCTGGGCTGCCTGGTGAAACGCTTGGCAGTCCGCATCACCCTGAGCACCTTTCCTGAAGTTTGATTCGTAGCTGGGTAAACTCGGGCTTCAGAGGCTTAGATGAGACCAAACGTGTTCAGCTTGTGGCGAAAGCCTTTGACCAGAGGCATATATGCTTGTGCTTGGGGCGAGGGCTAGGCAAGAACGTTTACACACTGGGTTTTTATCTTTACCCTAAGCTGTCCCTTTTGGCTGCAGCAGGCGGAGAGAACCCGCGGAGAGAGAACAGCTGCGAAGTGGATGCACAGAACAGTCACCTCGATACCAGCCCCGGGCTCCCAAGCAACGATCCTTCCCCGCAGGGTACTTAACCCACCCAGGGATTCAAGCAGGGAGTTCGCCTTGTCCAACTCGCACAGGAGACTGGCATGAGACGTAGGGCTCATCTACTTGCGTTCACACTACGTGGCCCGGAGAAGTTCTCACGGAGCCGAATCCAGCACCCTTCCTCCACCACGTGTGTACACAAAGGAGCGCTGGGCAGTGGGTGTTCTCAGGCCAAGAGAGAAGCCCTTGTTCTGTGCTGCACCTGCTGGGTGGTTCAAAGGTTTTCTGACCTTCCTGCTCTGGAAGCTTTTCAGAGCTGAGGCTACGCCTGGGCTGCGAAAGCAGAGAGGCGTAGAGGCCTTTCACACGGAAGGCGTGGGCCTGTTTCCCATGGGGAAAGTGTACGTCGCCCAACCCCCACTCCCACCCCACCCCACCCCACCCCACCCCACCCCACTCCAACCCACCCCCAGCTGGAGGCGTGCGGGTTGACACCATTTTGTCCTGCCCATGGAAAATACAAAGAGGCGTACACGATTTGGGCTGTCTGGTGAAAGAATTTTGAATCGGCGGCACCCTGAGTACCTTTCCCGAAGTTTGCTTCCTAGCTGGTTAAACTCGGCATTCAGAGGCGAGATGAGAACAAACTTGCTCCGCGTGCGGCGAAGTGCCTTGATGCCCTGCCCTAAATGTTTGAGCTTCTGGCCAGCCTCACGCAAGTCCTTTGACACGTAGGATTCTCACTTTTACTCCAAGCTGTCCCTGTTGGCTGAAGCAGTCGGCGTGTCTGTATCGCAGCCTGGGAGGCCGGGCGTTGGGGGAGTCTGCCAAGTGGCTGGCCTCCATTTATAGCTAACTGAGAAACGGCGTCGAAGCTTTCGGGAGCCTCTTACAGGGAATGGTTGCAGTTCGGAATTGGAGACTGTGCTGGCAAACGTCAGCAGCTCCTCTCCCTCGGAGGGCTCTTGGTGTGCCGACTCCTAACAGCCAGCACGGTCCCCAGCTCGCGAACGGTCCCATTGCGAGCCGGTCTCGTCCGTGAAAGAGCCACGTGAGGCTGATCTCCAAGAGTCGGGCTCCACACCTGGAGCCTTTGGGACAGGGCAGTCCTGAGCCGATGTGCCCACCAGGGGACGCGACCAAAGTTTACGTACCACAGGAAAGCGCATCAAGGCCTCGTGTTCTCTCCATGAAATGAACGTGAGCTTGAAGGGTGATGCGTCAGCGTGCACCGTGAACAGCTCGCTGGTACGCCTGTCTTTGCCCCCTCTCACGGTCTCGCGCACCGGGGCTCAGTTCCGTGCAGGAATGCTGAGTGGGAGCGCCAGCCTCGCTTCTGGACTCGAAAGCCTTCCACCCCCTAATGGCAGGTTGTGTGTGTCTCTCACGTGGGGGGAGGAATGAGGTCGCCCACAGAGGTTCTGCCATGAAAGATCTAAAGACGCACGCTGCTGAGGAGCTTGTTCCTCATGGAGCGTCCCCGAAGGCCAGAAGAATGCCGAAGGTCTCTTTCAAAGCTGCCGGACGCTCTGCCGTTCTAGGCCTGAGATAAGGACCTTGTGACGGCACTGTAACCCCGCGAGATTCAGGAGACATCGCCAGTGCGAGTGGCAATCCGGAAGGAAGAACCTTCAAGGCGGAGTGTCCTTTCCTGTACAAAACGGCGCCCAAGCGGCTGAGGCAGGGAGCATTTTCCTTCACAGAACCGGCATCCTCGTATGCCTGTGGGTTACTCTAAAGAAACGACACTGTGAGCAACCTCTTCGAAAAGGCCTTCGCA
The DNA here is from genome assembly GCF_937001465.1 of Orcinus orca. Taxonomy (NCBI): domain Eukaryota; kingdom Metazoa; phylum Chordata; class Mammalia; order Artiodactyla; family Delphinidae; genus Orcinus; species Orcinus orca. The sequence continues at coordinate 2,185,549 of NC_064572.1, read as the reverse complement.
AGCGACTTGGAGACAACAGCAGCGCAGTGGAGGCACAGACCATTGTCCTAGAGAGCAGCACAGTGTCTCTAGCAGCGATCGCTTCCCGGAGGATACGTAAGCCACACCGAGATTCCAGCAGGGAGGTTTGCCTTATAGCAGTACAACTCACTCAAGAAAGAGGGATGAGGTGTAGGGCTAATCTACGTGCGCTCAGGCTCTGTGTCCCCGAGAAGGTTTCACGGAGCAGAATGCATCACCGACCGCTACCACGTGTGTGCACCAAAGAAGCCCTGTGCCGTGGGTGTTCTCAGGCCGACAGCGAAGACCTAGGTGTGTGCTGCACCCGCGCTCGGTGGTTCACACGTTGTGTGACCCTGTGCCTTTGGAAGATGTTCAGAGCGGGTGGCACCTGCGTGCTGCGAGCGCAAGAGGTGCAGAGTGTAGAGGCCTTTCACACTGGAGGAAGGGCTTGCATCTCATGGAGAAAACGTGTACGTCGCCCGGGAGATGGAGGCACGCTCTTGACACCATTTCCTCTGCCCGTTTAAAACACAAGTGTTTGTAGTCGATCTGGGCTGCCTGGTGAAACGCTTGGCAGTCCGCATCACCCTGAGCACCTTTCCTGAAGTTTGATTCGTAGCTGGGTAAACTCGGGCTTTCAGAGGCTTAGATGAGACCAAACGTGTTCAGCTTGTGGCGAAAGCCTTTGACCAGAGGCATATATGCTTGTGCTTGGGGCGAGGGCTAGGCAAGAACGTTTACACACTGGGTTTTTATCTTTACCCTAAGCTGTCCCTTTTGGCTGCAGCAGGCGGAGAGAACCCGCGGAGAGAGAACAGCTGCGAAGTGGATGCACAGAACAGTCACCTCGATACCAGCCCCGGGCTCCCAAGCAACGATCCTTCCCCCGCAGGGTACTTAACCCACCCAGGGATTCAAGCAGGGAGTTCGCCTTGTCCAACTCGCACAGGAGACTGGCATGAGACGTAGGGCTCATCTACTTGCGTTCACACTACGTGGCCCGGAGAAGTTCTCACGGAGCCGAATCCAGCACCCTTCCTCCACCACGTGTGTACACAAAGGAGCGCTGGGCAGTGGGTGTTCTCAGGCCAAGAGAGAAGCCCTTGTTCTGTGCTGCACCTGCTGGGTGGTTCAAAGGTTTTCTGACCTTCCTGCTCTGGAAGCTTTTCAGAGCTGAGGCTACGCCTGGGCTGCGAAAGCAGAGAGGCGTAGAGGCCTTTCACACGGAAGGCGTGGGCCTGTTTCCCATGGGGAAAGTGTACGTCGCCCAACCCCCACTCCCACCCCACCCCACCCCACCCCACCCCACCCCACTCCAACCCACCCCCAGCTGGAGGCGTGCGGGTTGACACCATTTTGTCCTGCCCATGGAAAATACAAAGAGGCGTACACGATTTGGGCTGTCTGGTGAAAGAATTTTGAATCGGCGGCACCCTGAGTACCTTTCCCGAAGTTTGCTTCCTAGCTGGTTAAACTCGGCATTCAGAGGCGAGATGAGAACAAACTTGCTCCGCGTGCGGCGAAGTGCCTTGATGCCCTGCCCTAAATGTTTGAGCTTCTGGCCAGCCTCACGCAAGTCCTTTGACACGTAGGATTCTCACTTTTACTCCAAGCTGTCCCTGTTGGCTGAAGCAGTCGGCGTGTCTGTATCGCAGCCTGGGAGGCCGGGCGTTGGGGGAGTCTGCCAAGTGGCTGGCCTCCATTTATAGCTAACTGAGAAACGGCGTCGAAGCTTTCGGGAGCCTCTTACAGGGAATGGTTGCAGTTCGGAATTGGAGACTGTGCTGGCAAACGTCAGCAGCTCCTCTCCCTCGGAGGGCTCTTGGTGTGCCGACTCCTAACAGCCAGCACGGTCCCCAGCTCGCGAACGGTCCCATTGCGAGCCGGTCTCGTCCGTGAAAGAGCCACGTGAGGCTGATCTCCAAGAGTCGGGCTCCACACCTGGAGCCTTTGGGACAGGGCAGTCCTGAGCCGATGTGCCCACCAGGGGACGCGACCAAAGTTTACGTACCACAGGAAAGCGCATCAAGGCCTCGTGTTCTCTCCATGAAATGAACGTGAGCTTGAAGGGTGATGCGTCAGCGTGCACCGTGAACAGCTCGCTGGTACGCCTGTCTTTGCCCCCTCTCACGGTCTCGCGCACCGGGGCTCAGTTCCGTGCAGGAATGCTGAGTGGGAGCGCCAGCCTCGCTTCTGGACTCGAAAGCCTTCCACCCCCTAATGGCAGGTTGTGTGTGTCTCTCACGTGGGGGGAGGAATGAGGTCGCCCACAGAGGTTCTGCCATGAAAGATCTAAAGACGCACGCTGCTGAGGAGCTTGTTCCTCATGGAGCGTCCCCGAAGGCCAGAAGAATGCCGAAGGTCTCTTTCAAAGCTGCCGGACGCTCTGCCGTTCTAGGCCTGAGATAAGGACCTTGTGACGGCACTGTAACCCCGCGAGATTCAGGAGACATCGCCAGTGCGAGTGGCAATCCGGAAGGAAGAACCTTCAAGGCGGAGTGTCCTTTCCTGTACAAAACGGCGCCCAAGCGGCTGAGGCAGGGAGCATTTTCCTTCACAGAACCGGCATCCTCGTATGCCTGTGGGTTACTCTAAAGAAACGACACTGTGAGCAACCTCTTCGAAAAGGCCTTCGCAAGCGACTTGGAGACAACAGCAGCGCAGTGGAGGCACAGACCATTGTCCTAGAGAGCAGCACAGTGTCTCTAGCAGCGATCGCTTCCCGGAGGATACGTAAGCCACACCGAGATTCCAGCAGGGAGGTTTGCCTTATAGCAGTACAACTCACTCAAGAAAGAGGGATGAGGTGTAGGGCTAATCTACGTGCGCTCAGGCTCTGTGTCCCCGAGAAGGTTTCACGGAGCAGAATGCATCACCGACCGCTACCACGTGTGTGCACCAAAGAAGCCCTGTGCCGTGGGTGTTCTCAGGCCGACAGCGAAGACCTAGGTGTGTGCTGCACCCGCGCTCGGTGGTTCACACGTTGTGTGACCCTGTGCCTTTGGAAGATGTTCAGAGCGGGTGGCACCTGCGTGCTGCGAGCGCAAGAGGTGCAGAGTGTAGAGGCCTTTCACACTGGAGGAAGGGCTTGCATCTCATGGAGAAAATGTGTACGTCGCCCGGGAGATGGAGGCACGCTCTTGACACCATTTCCTCTGCCCGTTTAAAACACAAGTGTTTGTAGTCGATCTGGGCTGCCTGGTGAAACGCTTGGCAGTCCGCATCACCCTGAGCACCTTTCCTGAAGTTTGATTCGTAGCTGGGTAAACTCGGGCTTCAGAGGCTTAGATGAGACCAAACGTGTTCAGCTTGTGGCGAAAGCCTTTGACCAGAGGCATATATGCTTGTGCTTGGGGCGAGGGCTAGGCAAGAACGTTTACACACTGGGTTTTTATCTTTACCCTAAGCTGTCCCTTTTGGCTGCAGCAGGCGGAGAGAACCCGCGGAGAGAGAACAGCTGCGAAGTGGATGCACAGAACAGTCACCTCGATACCAGCCCCGGGCTCCCAAGCAACGATCCTTCCCCGCAGGGTACTTAACCCACCCAGGGATTCAAGCAGGGAGTTCGCCTTGTCCAACTCGCACAGGAGACTGGCATGAGACGTAGGGCTCATCTACTTGCGTTCACACTACGTGGCCCGGAGAAGTTCTCACGGAGCCGAATCCAGCACCCTTCCTCCACCACGTGTGTACACAAAGGAGCGCTGGGCAGTGGGTGTTCTCAGGCCAAGAGAGAAGCCCTTGTTCTGTGCTGCACCTGCTGGGTGGTTCAAAGGTTTTCTGACCTTCCTGCTCTGGAAGCTTTTCAGAGCTGAGGCTACGCCTGGGCTGCGAAAGCAGAGAGGCGTAGAGGCCTTTCACACGGAAGGCGTGGGCCTGTTTCCCATGGGGAAAGTGTACGTCGCCCAACCCCCACTCCCACCCCACCCCACCCCACCCCACCCCACCCCACTCCAACCCACCCCCAGCTGGAGGCGTGCGGGTTGACACCATTTTGTCCTGCCCATGGAAAATACAAAGAGGCGTACACGATTTGGGCTGTCTGGTGAAAGAATTTTGAATCGGCGGCACCCTGAGTACCTTTCCCGAAGTTTGCTTCCTAGCTGGTTAAACTCGGCATTCAGAGGCGAGATGAGAACAAACTTGCTCCGCGTGCGGCGAAGTGCCTTGATGCCCTGCCCTAAATGTTTGAGCTTCTGGCCAGCCTCACGCAAGTCCTTTGACACGTAGGATTCTCACTTTTACTCCAAGCTGTCCCTGTTGGCTGAAGCAGTCGGCGTGTCTGTATCGCAGCCTGGGAGGCCGGGCGTTGGGGGAGTCTGCCAAGTGGCTGGCCTCCATTTATAGCTAACTGAGAAACGGCGTCGAAGCTTTCGGGAGCCTCTTACAGGGAATGGTTGCAGTTCGGAATTGGAGACTGTGCTGGCAAACGTCAGCAGCTCCTCTCCCTCGGAGGGCTCTTGGTGTGCCGACTCCTAACAGCCAGCACGGTCCCCAGCTCGCGAACGGTCCCATTGCGAGCCGGTCTCGTCCGTGAAAGAGCCACGTGAGGCTGATCTCCAAGAGTCGGGCTCCACACCTGGAGCCTTTGGGACAGGGCAGTCCTGAGCCGATGTGCCCACCAGGGGACGCGACCAAAGTTTACGTACCACAGGAAAGCGCATCAAGGCCTCGTGTTCTCTCCATGAAATGAACGTGAGCTTGAAGGGTGATGCGTCAGCGTGCACCGTGAACAGCTCGCTGGTACGCCTGTCTTTGCCCCCTCTCACGGTCTCGCGCACCGGGGCTCAGTTCCGTGCAGGAATGCTGAGTGGGAGCGCCAGCCTCGCTTCTGGACTCGAAAGCCTTCCACCCCCTAATGGCAGGTTGTGTGTGTCTCTCACGTGGGGGGAGGAATGAGGTCGCCCACAGAGGTTCTGCCATGAAAGATCTAAAGACGCACGCTGCTGAGGAGCTTGTTCCTCATGGAGCGTCCCCGAAGGCCAGAAGAATGCCGAAGGTCTCTTTCAAAGCTGCCGGACGCTCTGCCGTTCTAGGCCTGAGATAAGGACCTTGTGACGGCACTGTAACCCCGCGAGATTCAGGAGACATCGCCAGTGCGAGTGGCAATCCGGAAGGAAGAACCTTCAAGGCGGAGTGTCCTTTCCTGTACAAAACGGCGCCCAAGCGGCTGAGGCAGGGAGCATTTTCCTTCACAGAACCGGCATCCTCGTATGCCTGTGGGTTACTCTAAAGAAACGACACTGTGAGCAACCTCTTCGAAAAGGCCTTCGCAAGCGACTTGGAGACAACAGCAGCGCAGTGGAGGCACAGACCATTGTCCTAGAGAGCAGCACAGTGTCTCTAGCAGCGATCGCTTCCCGGAGGATACGTAAGCCACACCGAGATTCCAGCAGGGAGGTTTGCCTTATAGCAGTACAACTCACTCAAGAAAGAGGGATGAGGTGTAGGGCTAATCTACGTGCGCTCAGGCTCTGTGTCCCCGAGAAGGTTTCACGGAGCAGAATGCATCACCGACCGCTACCACGTGTGTGCACCAAAGAAGCCCTGTGCCGTGGGTGTTCTCAGGCCGACAGCGAAGACCTAGGTGTGTGCTGCACCCGCGCTCGGTGGTTCACACGTTGTGTGACCCTGTGCCTTTGGAAGATGTTCAGAGCGGGTGGCACCTGCGTGCTGCGAGCGCAAGAGGTGCAGAGTGTAGAGGCCTTTCACACTGGAGGAAGGGCTTGCATCTCATGGAGAAAATGTGTACGTCGCCCGGGAGATGGAGGCACGCTCTTGACACCATTTCCTCTGCCCGTTTAAAACACAAGTGTTTGTAGTCGATCTGGGCTGCCTGGTGAAACGCTTGGCAGTCCGCATCACCCTGAGCACCTTTCCTGAAGTTTGATTCGTAGCTGGGTAAACTCGGGCTTCAGAGGCTTAGATGAGACCAAACGTGTTCAGCTTGTGGCGAAAGCCTTTGACCAGAGGCATATATGCTTGTGCTTGGGGCGAGGGCTAGGCAAGAACGTTTACACACTGGGTTTTTATCTTTACCCTAAGCTGTCCCTTTTGGCTGCAGCAGGCGGAGAGAACCCGCGGAGAGAGAACAGCTGCGAAGTGGATGCACAGAACAGTCACCTCGATACCAGCCCCGGGCTCCCAAGCAACGATCCTTCCCCGCAGGGTACTTAACCCACCCAGGGATTCAAGCAGGGAGTTCGCCTTGTCCAACTCGCACAGGAGACTGGCATGAGACGTAGGGCTCATCTACTTGCGTTCACACTACGTGGCCCGGAGAAGTTCTCACGGAGCCGAATCCAGCACCCTTCCTCCACCACGTGTGTACACAAAGGAGCGCTGGGCAGTGGGTGTTCTCAGGCCAAGAGAGAAGCCCTTGTTCTGTGCTGCACCTGCTGGGTGGTTCAAAGGTTTTCTGACCTTCCTGCTCTGGAAGCTTTTCAGAGCTGAGGCTACGCCTGGGCTGCGAAAGCAGAGAGGCGTAGAGGCCTTTCACACGGAAGGCGTGGGCCTGTTTCCCATGGGGAAAGTGTACGTCGCCCAACCCCCACTCCCACCCCACCCCACCCCACCCCACCCCACCCCACTCCAACCCACCCCCAGCTGGAGGCGTGCGGGTTGACACCATTTTGTCCTGCCCATGGAAAATACAAAGAGGCGTACACGATTTGGGCTGTCTGGTGAAAGAATTTTGAATCGGCGGCACCCTGAGTACCTTTCCCGAAGTTTGCTTCCTAGCTGGTTAAACTCGGCATTCAGAGGCGAGATGAGAACAAACTTGCTCCGCGTGCGGCGAAGTGCCTTGATGCCCTGCCCTAAATGTTTGAGCTTCTGGCCAGCCTCACGCAAGTCCTTTGACACGTAGGATTCTCACTTTTACTCCAAGCTGTCCCTGTTGGCTGAAGCAGTCGGCGTGTCTGTATCGCAGCCTGGGAGGCCGGGCGTTGGGGGAGTCTGCCAAGTGGCTGGCCTCCATTTATAGCTAACTGAGAAACGGCGTCGAAGCTTTCGGGAGCCTCTTACAGGGAATGGTTGCAGTTCGGAATTGGAGACTGTGCTGGCAAACGTCAGCAGCTCCTCTCCCTCGGAGGGCTCTTGGTGTGCCGACTCCTAACAGCCAGCACGGTCCCCAGCTCGCGAACGGTCCCATTGCGAGCCGGTCTCGTCCGTGAAAGAGCCACGTGAGGCTGATCTCCAAGAGTCGGGCTCCACACCTGGAGCCTTTGGGACAGGGCAGTCCTGAGCCGATGTGCCCACCAGGGGACGCGACCAAAGTTTACGTACCACAGGAAAGCGCATCAAGGCCTCGTGTTCTCTCCATGAAATGAACGTGAGCTTGAAGGGTGATGCGTCAGCGTGCACCGTGAACAGCTCGCTGGTACGCCTGTCTTTGCCCCCTCTCACGGTCTCGCGCACCGGGGCTCAGTTCCGTGCAGGAATGCTGAGTGGGAGCGCCAGCCTCGCTTCTGGACTCGAAAGCCTTCCACCCCCTAATGGCAGGTTGTGTGTGTCTCTCACGTGGGGGGAGGAATGAGGTCGCCCACAGAGGTTCTGCCATGAAAGATCTAAAGACGCACGCTGCTGAGGAGCTTGTTCCTCATGGAGCGTCCCCGAAGGCCAGAAGAATGCCGAAGGTCTCTTTCAAAGCTGCCGGACGCTCTGCCGTTCTAGGCCTGAGATAAGGACCTTGTGACGGCACTGTAACCCCGCGAGATTCAGGAGACATCGCCAGTGCGAGTGGCAATCCGGAAGGAAGAACCTTCAAGGCGGAGTGTCCTTTCCTGTACAAAACGGCGCCCAAGCGGCTGAGGCAGGGAGCATTTTCCTTCACAGAACCGGCATCCTCGTATGCCTGTGGGTTACTCTAAAGAAACGACACTGTGAGCAACCTCTTCGAAAAGGCCTTCGCAAGCGACTTGGAGACAACAGCAGCGCAGTGGAGGCACAGACCATTGTCCTAGAGAGCAGCACAGTGTCTCTAGCAGCGATCGCTTCCCGGAGGATACGTAAGCCACACCGAGATTCCAGCAGGGAGGTTTGCCTTATAGCAGTACAACTCACTCAAGAAAGAGGGATGAGGTGTAGGGCTAATCTACGTGCGCTCAGGCTCTGTGTCCCCGAGAAGGTTTCACGGAGCAGAATGCATCACCGACCGCTACCACGTGTGTGCACCAAAGAAGCCCTGTGCCGTGGGTGTTCTCAGGCCGACAGCGAAGACCTAGGTGTGTGCTGCACCCGCGCTCGGTGGTTCACACGTTGTGTGACCCTGTGCCTTTGGAAGATGTTCAGAGCGGGTGGCACCTGCGTGCTGCGAGCGCAAGAGGTGCAGAGTGTAGAGGCCTTTCACACTGGAGGAAGGGCTTGCATCTCATGGAGAAAATGTGTACGTCGCCCGGGAGATGGAGGCACGCTCTTGACACCATTTCCTCTGCCCGTTTAAAACACAAGTGTTTGTAGTCGATCTGGGCTGCCTGGTGAAACGCTTGGCAGTCCGCATCACCCTGAGCACCTTTCCTGAAGTTTGATTCGTAGCTGGGTAAACTCGGGCTTCAGAGGCTTAGATGAGACCAAACGTGTTCAGCTTGTGGCGAAAGCCTTTGACCAGAGGCATATATGCTTGTGCTTGGGGCGAGGGCTAGGCAAGAACGTTTACACACTGGGTTTTTATCTTTACCCTAAGCTGTCCCTTTTGGCTGCAGCAGGCGGAGAGAACCCGCGGAGAGAGAACAGCTGCGAAGTGGATGCACAGAACAGTCACCTCGATACCAGCCCCGGGCTCCCAAGCAACGATCCTTCCCCGCAGGGTACTTAACCCACCCAGGGATTCAAGCAGGGAGTTCGCCTTGTCCAACTCGCACAGGAGACTGGCATGAGACGTAGGGCTCATCTACTTGCGTTCACACTACGTGGCCCGGAGAAGTTCTCACGGAGCCGAATCCAGCACCCTTCCTCCACCACGTGTGTACACAAAGGAGCGCTGGGCAGTGGGTGTTCTCAGGCCAAGAGAGAAGCCCTTGTTCTGTGCTGCACCTGCTGGGTGGTTCAAAGGTTTTCTGACCTTCCTGCTCTGGAAGCTTTTCAGAGCTGAGGCTACGCCTGGGCTGCGAAAGCAGAGAGGCGTAGAGGCCTTTCACACGGAAGGCGTGGGCCTGTTTCCCATGGGGAAAGTGTACGTCGCCCAACCCCCACTCCCACCCCACCCCACCCCACCCCACCCCACCCCACTCCAACCCACCCCCAGCTGGAGGCGTGCGGGTTGACACCATTTTGTCCTGCCCATGGAAAATACAAAGAGGCGTACACGATTTGGGCTGTCTGGTGAAAGAATTTTGAATCGGCGGCACCCTGAGTACCTTTCCCGAAGTTTGCTTCCTAGCTGGTTAAACTCGGCATTCAGAGGCGAGATGAGAACAAACTTGCTCCGCGTGCGGCGAAGTGCCTTGATGCCCTGCCCTAAATGTTTGAGCTTCTGGCCAGCCTCACGCAAGTCCTTTGACACGTAGGATTCTCACTTTTACTCCAAGCTGTCCCTGTTGGCTGAAGCAGTCGGCGTGTCTGTATCGCAGCCTGGGAGGCCGGGCGTTGGGGGAGTCTGCCAAGTGGCTGGCCTCCATTTATAGCTAACTGAGAAACGGCGTCGAAGCTTTCGGGAGCCTCTTACAGGGAATGGTTGCAGTTCGGAATTGGAGACTGTGCTGGCAAACGTCAGCAGCTCCTCTCCCTCGGAGGGCTCTTGGTGTGCCGACTCCTAACAGCCAGCACGGTCCCCAGCTCGCGAACGGTCCCATTGCGAGCCGGTCTCGTCCGTGAAAGAGCCACGTGAGGCTGATCTCCAAGAGTCGGGCTCCACACCTGGAGCCTTTGGGACAGGGCAGTCCTGAGCCGATGTGCCCACCAGGGGACGCGACCAAAGTTTACGTACCACAGGAAAGCGCATCAAGGCCTCGTGTTCTCTCCATGAAATGAACGTGAGCTTGAAGGGTGATGCGTCAGCGTGCACCGTGAACAGCTCGCTGGTACGCCTGTCTTTGCCCCCTCTCACGGTCTCACGCACCGGGGCTCAGTTCCGTGCAGGAATGCTGAGTGGGAGCGCCAGCCTCGCTTCTGGACTCGAAAGCCTTCCACCCCCTAATGGCAGGTTGTGTGTGTCTCTCACGTGGGGGGAGGAATGAGGTCGCCCACAGAGGTTCTGCCATGAAAGATCTAAAGACGCACGCTGCTGAGGAGCTTGTTCCTCATGGAGCGTCCCCGAAGGCCAGAAGAATGCCGAAGGTCTCTTTCAAAGCTGCCGGACGCTCTGCCGTTCTAGGCCTGAGATAAGGACCTTGTGACGGCACTGTAACCCCGCGAGATTCAGGAGACATCGCCAGTGCGAGTGGCAATCCGGAAGGAAGAACCTTCAAGGCGGAGTGTCCTTTCCTGTACAAAACGGCGCCCAAGCGGCTGAGGCAGGGAGCATTTTCCTTCACAGAACCGGCATCCTCGTATGCCTGTGGGTTACTCTAAAGAAACGACACTGTGAGCAACCTCTTCGAAAAGGCCTTCGCAAGCGACTTGGAGACAACAGCAGCGCAGTGGAGGCACAGACCATTGTCCTAGAGAGCAGCACAGTGTCTCTAGCAGCGATCGCTTCCCGGAGGATACGTAAGCCACACCGAGATTCCAGCAGGGAGGTTTGCCTTATAGCAGTACAACTCACTCAAGAAAGAGGGATGAGGTGTAGGGCTAATCTACGTGCGCTCAGGCTCTGTGTCCCCGAGAAGGTTTCACGGAGCAGAATGCATCACCGACCGCTACCACGTGTGTGCACCAAAGAAGCCCTGTGCCGTGGGTGTTCTCAGGCCGACAGCGAAGACCTAGGTGTGTGCTGCACCCGCGCTCGGTGGTTCACACGTTGTGTGACCCTGTGCCTTTGGAAGATGTTCAGAGCGGGTGGCACCTGCGTGCTGCGAGCGCAAGAGGTGCAGAGTGTAGAGGCCTTTCACACTGGAGGAAGGGCTTGCATCTCATGGAGAAAATGTGTACGTCGCCCGGGAGATGGAGGCACGCTCTTGACACCATTTCCTCTGCCCGTTTAAAACACAAGTGTTTGTAGTCGATCTGGGCTGCCTGGTGAAACGCTTGGCAGTCCGCATCACCCTGAGCACCTTTCCTGAAGTTTGATTCGTAGCTGGGTAAACTCGGGCTTCAGAGGCTTAGATGAGACCAAACGTGTTCAGCTTGTGGCGAAAGCCTTTGACCAGAGGCATATATGCTTGTGCTTGGGGCGAGGGCTAGGCAAGAACGTTTACACACTGGGTTTTTATCTTTACCCTAAGCTGTCCCTTTTGGCTGCAGCAGGCG